>NC_056733.1:300731487-300846487 GCF_019279795.1 Protopterus annectens
GACTCTATGCTCCAGACCAGAAGTGTATCCCTCACTGGTAAGATCAGACCATAAATTAATCTCACTGGATATCCACATCCCGACCCACCCCCTGCCCAGAAAACCACAGTGAAAAACTTCTGTAAAGCAAACTTCACACTCCTCAAAACCGAGGTAGAATCCTTCAAAGCCCCGGCCTGTGGAAAATAAGGCTCAGACTGCAGAATCCTTTATAAACGCATTCTGCGAACACCTTCAGGAATGCATGGATCACGCAATCCCAAATAAAACCATGATCCAATCCCCCAAAGGCAGGCGCCCTGTCTGGTGGACCCCAGCCATAAACAAATTATACAATAGAAGGAGGAAGCTACTACATGATAGAGCAAAATCCCTAAAAGGGAAGGCATCTCTAATCAGTATTAGCAAAAAACTACGGGCACTCATAAAATCATCTAAGACCAGCTTCGAGAGAAAAATTGCACAAGACACTAAAGATAATCACAAGGCTTTCTTTAGTTATGTTAGGAACCTGGGTGGAAACTCCCAGATATGCTCAGAATTAGTCCAAAATGACAAAAAATACACTGAACCCACAGACATTGCCAACATCCTGGCTGACAGGTTCAGCGCAAATTCCCCTCCTCCCAAAAGAGCAAATATCTATCCCAGCAGAGTGCTGCCCCCCTGACATCTCAGATGCTCAGGTAAGAGCCGCCCTCTCAAAAGCAAAAAACACAGCATCAATGGGACCAGACTGTGTCCCGGGCTGCGTCCTACATGAACTCCAAGAAGAGCTAAACCCCAACATAAAGCTACTGTTAAATCTCAGCATTACTACAGGTTATGTACCCAAAGAGTGGCATACAGCAACAGTGGTCCCTCTCCACAAAGGTGGTGCCTCAACGGATCCTGGAAACTATCACCCCATAAGCCTGACTAGCTTGGTCTGCAAAGCTATGGAGAGTTTCATCATGGAACTCATAAATAAAGATATTGGGGACCTACAGACACTGGATCCTACCCAGTTCGGCTCTGTTAAGGGAAGATTCTGCCTCTTAAACCTGGTCAATTTCTTTGAAACAGTCACCAAGGCCATTGACAAGGGGAATGTGGTTCACACAGCCTACCTGGACCTCGCTAAGGCCTTCGATACAATACCTCACTCGGGCATCATAGATAAGCTCTCCAGCTTAAATATAAACCCCTATGTCACTAGATGGGTTGCAAACTGGCTCAAGGACAGAACCCACATGGTCAGAATTGCTGGAGCCATGTCAGACTCCAAACCAGTTACATGTGGCATCCCACAGGGCTCGGTCCTGGGACCTCTTTTGTTCGGTATATATTTCTCGGAGGTACAGGCCAACACGGAAGGACTGTGGCTGACCAAGTTCGCAGATGACTGCAAACTGGGTGCCATAATTGACTACCCAGCTGACACAAGCATCCTCCAAAAGGGTCTCATAGAGACTGATAACTGGTGCCAGAGCCATGGCCTCAAGCTAAACGCCAAAAAGTGTATAGTCATCCCCTTTGGCAAAAACAAAGTGCCCCCAAATTACCACATAGGTGATAATCCATTAAGTACGGAAGAAGTAATTAGGGACCTGGGGACCCAAGTTGATAGCAATCTCTCATTTGACAACCACGTGGCCAAAGTGGTTAGAAAAACCTTCTATATAGCCCACCTAATCATGAAGGGATTCACATCTAGATCAGGAGAGGTCATTGTGCCTCTTTACTCATCCCTCATCAGGCCCATAATTGAGTACAATGCCCCTTTCAGGATGTACCTCACCAGACACCTGCAGCAACTAGAAAGACCCCAAAAGTACCTCACCAAGAGGATCAAAGGGCTCAAACAGATGCCATATGCTGCCCGGTTAAAGAAACCCCAGCTCTACTTGGTTGCATACCGCCTGCTTAGAGGCGATCTGTGCCTGACGTATAAAGCCATATCCAACCCAGAATTAATGGACATGCTGCACCTCAGAAAATCCAAATCCCATCGAGCTACGTGCTCGAGGGACTTGAACCTCAGCACTGACATAAATAAGACATGCTGGAGGGACAGATTCATAACCCAGAGGCTCCCTTCACTCTGGAATAAAATCCCAGTCCAAGTTAGGCAGAGTCCCTCACTGACTCTCTTCAAGAGGAATCTTGATGAGTGGATGGGAGCTTGTAGGTTTACCCCGGGTATCACTTCTGTGTCACTGTTAGACAGAGGCACAGTAAACTAACCTCGAAAAAGGGCACAGTAAAATTCCTGTAAAATGGGTGGCGAAAGCCAAACACACTCTGGCTAGGCTTACAAATGCCCTAGGGCAGATAGCCTAGTATGAACCTATGAACCTATAATCGTCAGGGTTAGGGTTAGGGGTAGGTGTAGAGTTAGGATTAGCACACATGAGTAAGGTGGTGGGGGCAATACTGCTGCATTGTTGACACTTTAGAATACTTTCTCTTCCTCTGTTACAGGTACTTTAACACTATCGCAATAGAAGGTGACTTGGTGTTAAAACAAAATGTTAAGGTTCCTTTTTTCTTAGATTTCCATTTTATTTCAGTTTGTGTCACCTTGATGGTAGTATATCCATAGATTTATAAAAACATTTCCTCACAGTATCAACAATCCTTTTTGTGCTCATTGTTTAGATTTGAGCTTTGTAACTAATTCTGAGACTACTACAATCTGGAGGAAACAGAAAAATCTATCTGAGGCATCAGAGAGAGAGAGAGAGAGAGAAAGAGAGCTCACACTGGGCATGTGAAACAACAAGCAAAAAACAACTGAGTTTTAGCAAAATTCAGCTATTTGTTTAGCTCCCCACAGCTGACCATCCATTACAACCTGGATGTGTCTTAATCCACTGGGTTTACCTGATCCAGATTAGCTGCTCTTGGGCTATTCATGACTTGTGTCCAGAGCCAGAGACGGGGTCAAGAAACTAGGGCAGCATCACACTCCTGCCAGGGAGTGTTTTAACTTAATACCCCAAAGCTTGAGTGTGTTCATCAGGGATTGGTATGCAAAGGGCCCTGTGCTGTTTTGACAACTCCTCCATGTGTGCCTCTGCCAGAAGTCCTGACATCCTATAACTCAACTCCCCTACAAGTCCAGTCTCTATCGGGGACTCTAATATGAGAGTGCATCTTACAGTATACTCACTCCCCCAATATGAGCAGGTCCATTCTCCCTGTCTGCACTGTCAAGTGCCCAAGCTGCTAATTGAACCTGGATTAACCTGGACTTTATCCATTTATGACAATTATGCAAGCTATCATCAGCTAATAATAGTTCTTCAATGAACTTAATAGGTGCAGATATTTTCTTTATATAATATAATAATATTATATAAAGAAATTATTTGCACCTAGTAAGTTTTATTAACCCTTTTAATTCAATACAGTTTGCTGGTTTGGGTCTTAGATGGCTAATCAGAAGATGCCAGTCTACATGCAATTTTGGGCAGCTCATAAAAAATCATGAATGCTTTATTTATTTATTTATTTATTTTTGAAGAGGAAGATGAACCATGCTCCTCATGTGGGATTCTTCTGGTTATGGAGACTCATGAAATAATTAGGAGTGGGGTTGCAACACCATGGTGGTAAGGGAAAATAAACCACTACACCCCAACTCCAGAACACAGGGCAACTTGACCACTCATCTGAAAACAAATCCACACAACATGAATTGCATGCAGTTAACCATCTCCTGCTGGTTTATTTTGCTGGGCAATAGGTAGTGTTATTTTGTGCTCTATTATCTGCGCCTATTTTGTCGTAAATACTGGCCAATTATTCTATTGTGTTCATAAATTATAAAACAGGATGACCTATAATTGTTAAATAATGTAAGCAAACTAAGCAATAATCTGCAATAAATAAAGTTATTTTGTGCACAGATCTACGATAATGTATTTAGTTGCTACCTGCCTTATTGCTTTGCAAGGAGTTTCTAAGCAAAGGTTATTGAGAATCACAGAGACAGAATCTTGTACTGTTCTATTAATCAGAATGATTCTGATATATTTTCCTGATATTGTAACTCAGGGACTGAAAAACTGTTTTATTTGGGTAACAGACAAGTTTGAGAAGATTTATTGTTTATCTATTTACTTATTAATTTTTTGCCAGTTTAAGTATGTTGATTTAATATTTTTTTCACTCATGGGCCAAGAACGCGACAAGCAAAATGCAAAGCACACCGATGATCAGAACAAGTATATGTGTATGAAACTCTAAATATGAAAATGTGATATGTATTTGGGAAAAACTGAACTAATGTTATTAGAAGTTATTTTTGTTTCCAGGCTGAGGAAAGATGCATAGTCTTTGGTTACATTCTCATACAGAATAATTTTTAAATAAAGTTTTTTTAGTTACTTGTTCACTATGATTCTTCTTTCATCAAGGTCTGAATGTTTATGATGTGTTCTAGAAATATAAGAGGATAATTCAAACTCATTAATAGATGGAGGTGTGGGTTGCCTTCTTAATTCAACGTACTGGTAGCTTTTGGCTAAAGAAATATAACGAGGAAGAAACAGAATTTCTATTCTAGTAGTGGGAAATGCAGTTATTTAGAACCACAGTGGAATAATTTATATTTTCAAATGTCAGTTTTAAATTTATTGATGTCATAAGCTACTCTGTTAAAAACATTACATTATATTAGACTCAAATTGTGGTTATACCATTATTCTAGAAAAATCTCCTGAAAAAATGTATCATGAAAACTGTAGTAAGAGTGATGAGCTAAATGAGAATTCCAGCTTTTATAAAATGCAGGAGTGGAATTACTATGACTAATTCTGTAAAGAATATGCAAGAATGAAATAGGCTGGTTGCCTTTAAAATGGGTATATGTCAGTATATAGTATGTCCATTTTATATTCAGCTTTTATTAAATCTCAGTCATTTTAAAAGGCAGAAGTAATGTGGGAGCAGATATGGGTAGATAAAATATACTTATACATGCATAATTTAATGTAGTAGTTACCGTAAAACAGACAAATCAAAGCAGTGTAATTTGTCAATGTTTTAAAGTTAACACCTAAACACATTTTTAAATTATGAGTTATTATTTGATGTAAAAAGTGGTATAATACATTGATATGTTTCAAAGTAAACTCCAAAACTCATTCTTCAGTAATGCATTATTAGATTGCTTTGTTCATAATCATCTGAGAAATAGTTTACTCATCATGACTTCAAAGTGTTTAGAAGAAATGTTGTTGAAGTGGCAGTGATTGAGTCTCTGTTTGACACAACTGTACAAAGAGCCTCCACAGGAACAGAGTCCTTTCAAAATTAAATGCGCATTAGTATTTGTGTGTTAGAGAGAGCACCCACAACCCTCTGGCAAAGGGCACAGACGTCCTGTTCTGGCAGTTGTCTTTGCCTGAACCCATTCTAAATTATATTACTAACTCCAAAAATAACTGCCGCTGGAGGAAAGACAGTTCCCCTGCTGCAGTGCTCTTGAAGTAGTCTGACACAGTCACTGATGTGTAAAAGCATAGCTGCCAAGAAAGAAATAACAACACACCAAACTAATGATATGTCATTCAAGTCTGCCCACAGGAGAACAATGTTTTCCACGAGTAAGTGAAAGCTGTCTTCATTTGGGAAGACTGCTTTCACTAAATCCATTTCATTGAAGAGAGACTTGATGAATGTCTGTTAGACAATGCATATAACTATCCTTTAAAATATCTTTCTTTTTCTGACTTGATGAGCTGTTTACTCTCTAGAACACTGAAATGTGTAGACATCATTTATATTTTGATCATTACGGCATAACTAATACATTCCCAAAGTGCAAAACAATAAATATATAATAGAACTCACCTGTCATAGACATTTACGGACAGAATGTGTTTCAGGTATAAATATAAAAACAGGCAAAATAGGAAGCAACAAACCTTAAACTTCCACTTAACATCACAACATTTTACTTTTTTATTTATAAAGAAGAAAGTTTAAAATATTACATATAAGAAAAGCCACAGCAGCTTGATTTGGTTATTGTTAACATAAATGATCCAATCATAAAAAATATTTCAGGATTACATACAAAGAAAGAAAACATAAATATGTAATAAAGTGTTATTTGGAATGTGGAAAGGTACAGTAGGACATTAACAAAGAACAAATACATTATATCTTTCTGCAAACATACCAGTTATGATTAGTCACAGCATACAGTGATTGAAACTGTAGATCCACCTTTGAGTTTTTCTAATCATATCAACCAATTGGTTAATGATAGCTACAGAACTATAGGTTGTATAAAAAGTTTTATAAAGTCTAGGAAATCAGAAATGATGAAGTCATTGTTTGTCAATTACATTAGACCCAAACTTGAGTATAGAATAACAATATAGAAACCTTATAAGAAAACAAGCATGAGTAATCTGGAAATAGTACAATACAACAAGGGTATCCATGGATGTGACACTTTAGTTGTTATGAAAGACTAAAATATCTGAACTTGTATAATGTCTCATATAGATATTAAAGAGGAGACCTTAACTGAGGTATATAGTGCATTTAAAGACAATTACCTCTATGAATGTTTGGAGTTATCAAAAATTAATGGAGAATCACCAGACAACCTATGTACACTATTCTATAGGAATGAGACGTGTACTACTTAGTTGTCTGATAGAGTATCTGATGCAAGGAATAGACTACCAAATTACATTAAAGCAAGCACTAGTTTAGGCTAGAAGGGATTTAATGTCTGTGCTTGAAATATTTATATGTATGTATGTATGTGATAATAAACTAAAAATATCAGCACAAGCACAAAAAAACGTAGAAGATATGCAGATAAATAGAAAGGAAAAGTACAAAATAAACAATTCACTGTTGACCAGAAAGATTTTATAGATAATTGGGAAACGAAGCAAAAGGAATAAAAATGCCACCAGAAAAACAAGCAATATGTACTTTTTTTGTAGAAGTAATTATGAAATCCCTGTTGAGCATAAAAAGATGATGAATGGATAGAAGAATGGAAATTACAAGTACGTAGCACTAATGTAGAAGGCATGGAATGGGATAAATAACATCCAGAGACCAAATTAAGAAAAATTCCTTTCCAAAAAAAAAAAAAAAACTGGGCCTAGACACAGTACCTACCTTCCTGCTAAAGGTATTAACATCTTTATACAAAGATTTAGCCTTGATTAGCATTTTCTTGTGAACACAATCTCTTCAGTAGAGATCCTGCTTATCTGCAAGGGGAGGGGAAGATCCAGTTGATCAACTGGAGGTATGATATGCATCAAAAAAGTCCATTGAACATCACCCCTTTGGAGAAATCATGCACATAATTCAGGGCTTATAAGGATAGGAAAAAACAATAGCTGCCTTAGTGATGGCTCCACTCAGTTGGATCTCATTCGAGAAAGAGAAATTAATTGACCATTTGAGAAACTGATGGTCACCTAGCAGTGGGGACAAAAAATGCAAAAAAATGTTTTGCACTTATGTGAATTACCTATTAATGTCAAGACTTATAAAGCAGATGCCTGTATTCAGGATGCTTCCAAAAATAATGTGATGGATTTAATCAAAGGCTGTCAATAGCCATGGTGTGCTAAGGTGGTGATCATGTTTCTACTTATATAAGGGGTTGAGTGACTGCTTCTGAGCTTTGAGCTTGTAATGATTAATGAATGCTGTTGCACTTTCCAAACAAAATTCTTTATTTCAGTCTTTCACTGCTGTGATGTACAGGCCTGAGTTGTCTGGAAGCCTCATATTGATCCCTTCACAGGGTTGTACTAAACATGCTAGTATACCACATACTGAAGACATGTCAGAAGTTCCACCCAGGTACCTCATATATCTATATACTGAGCTGGTTGTCATCTATCCTAATTTTGCATCATCCAAGAGAATTTTCAAATACTTTCTTTATCTATCTCTGTGGAAAATGAAAGTACAGAGGTCAGCTTCATAGTGTAGAGGGAAGAAATCCAGACTAAAACTCTGGTTACCTGGGTTTGAATTAATGACCCTTGAGTTAGGTCAGCCAATGGGTATAGTGGAAGAAGAATGACAATGCAGAGGCCTTTTCAACCCATTCAGCTCCACACTTAATATTACAGCTCCTAATATCAGGATCCACAGTTTAACTGAGTTGGAAAGGAAACTGATAAGTATTGTTGCAGAGGCAAGGTTACTCCCTCACTATACCCACTGCATACTCACCTGAGAAGACATCCACTGTGCAAGATAAAAACGTTGCAGGCAGTTTTACTGATGTTGTAGTCTAATGTTTGTCTCTTCTAAAAGTTTTACAAATTAAACAAAATGATCTACACATATGGGGACTGGTGGTTACAGCTCTCTAGAGTAAACTGAGAAAGAAAGTTTGAAAGTGAGGCGACAAGGGCCAACAGCAAGACATACCTATCTGAAACTGGGCTGCAACCTGTGTAATCAAAACAGTAATGATTAGCATACTTCTAGGGCACCATAGACCTGTATGCTGAGCTATATCTTCACGACATACATTTATCTAATTAAGAGTTACTCAGGATTAGTGTCCAAAATTATCACAGTTTACTGTCTTTTCTTCAGGTTTACAAATCCAGGAAATAGGGACATCAAAGACAAACTTATTAACATGCAATTATTTAATGAGAGAGGTTTAGTAGAAATGAAAGACCTTAGCTAGGATAAGACAGATGTTCAGGTAGTTGGAAATAGAGCTGTCAACAAATATCTTGCTGTTAAGAAGAATTGAATAAAAGCCTCATTTTTTTTTGTATTTTCTGTCTGATCTACACATGTTAACATTATTACAGAGTATCATGACTGTTAGCTCAATTCATAAAGGTTATCTCAAGGTGTAAACCTGGTGTACACCTCAAGGTAAACATTTCCAATTCAGATAAACAATTAAAACTTTGTAACTAATAAAATTACGAATGGAGAAAACTGTTGTCATTCCTTTATTGTTGCTAGGAACTTCATCAGAACTGAAAAAAGTACATAGCCATGCTCTATTTCCAATTCAGAGACAACAGTACCACATTTCTGGAATGTAAAATGGTGCAGCACCATGGTGGGCCACCTCTGCTGCCTACTGCAAACGCTAATGATGCTTTCCAGGGGAGTAACCTGTTCTAATTATTCAAGTACTTTTCCCCGTGAAATGCCTGGGGATTCAGAGAACTGCTCTGCTGCATAAGTTATCTTGGCTGGGCATGCTAATGAACAAGGCCAAAAGCTTACATTCACCCATTGCTTCCAGTTCATGAGATCACATTAGAAGTAAGTGCCAGGGAGTTTGGCAGACAGGTAGTAGTGGTCGGGGTGTGTACTTTTGTGGCTTAATGTGTGCGTGTAGGCAGAGAGATGAGTGGTGGACTTAGGTGTGTGTGTGTGTGTGTGTGTGTGTGTGTGTGTGTGTGTGTGTGTGTGTGTGTGTGTGTGCATGCATGCATGAATGGGGTGACTGCAGTAGGGGAGTTAGTTAGGGAATAGGTAGGGAAGGAATGTGTGTGTGTGTGTGTGTGTGTGTGTGTGTGTGTGTGTGTGTGTGTGTGTGTGTGTGTGTGTGTGTGTGTGTGTGCATTTTGTGTTTATATATATATATATATATATATATATATATATATATGTGTGTGTGTGTATACATACATATATATATATATATGTATATATATATATATATATATATATATATATATATATATATATATATATATATATATATATACACATATACATATGTGTGTGCACTTATGCATATGGGTGAATGAATGAATGTGGTCTTGTGGAGAGGCTATGTATGCATGTGCCTGCCTGTGTGGGTGGTTACAGTAGGGCTTTAGTTAGGGGATAACCAGGCAAGGTCTGTGTGTGTGTGTGTGTGTGTGTGTGTGTGTGTGTGTGTGTGTGTGTGTGTGTGTGTGTAATTTAGTTAATTATAGTACTGATTAATTACTGAATAATTAGTACTTCTTATTCTACTGAATAATTAAAGTACTGAATAATTAATTTAGTTAATTACTGTACTGATTTTTGCTTTGTACATTGTTTAATTAATATGTGCTCAACCTGATTGTACAATAGTGTATATTTGTACTTATGGAGCTTTTCTCCGCAGGCTTCCACTGAAAATGGGGCCCATAGCCAGTCGGTCAATACCCGGTAAACACATGAAAAAAATAAAAATAAATAAATAAATGAAATAAATATATATATTTATATCTATGTGTATGTGCGTGCTTCTATGGGTGAATGAGTGAATGTTTTTTGTGTGATGTGGAGGCTCTGTATGTGTATGCATGTGTATGTGTGTGTATTTCTTTGTATATGCATAAATATGTGAATGTGTGTGCATGTGTAGGGGTGCTGTCACACATCCATACTCTGCTTGACTAACGAGCAAATCCTGCAATACTGGAAGATTGGGAACACTAGACATGGGGGATACTTTCTATATCATGCTGTAAAAGCATTTAAAAAGATAATAGAACAATATTTTGCTGCACAAAAAAATGTGGGGTGGGGGAACTAGACACTAGATATACTCTTTATATCATGAATTAAACGTCAACGCAGCAACATATTGTAGCTCAAAATAGGTGGGTTGAGGGAACACTTGACTCGAGAGCAATTCAAAATGTAACAGAACAATGTTTTGGGGTATGAAAGATGTGGGGCGGTGGGAGCACCAGACACCAAGGCTACTCTTTACATCATGCCATAAAGACTAAATCCAAGGCATCCAATGTGTTCAACAAAAAATAAGTATATTTTAAGCTTGCATTGCACTTTTTTGAACTATATTTTGCTTCATTGCTGCTTCATTGTTGCTGTTTTTACTGCTGTGATTGTTTTTTTTTCCTGCACTTTGAATTTCTAGTACTTCTGTATTTCATAGCTAGGTTAGATTCAGATTTGATGAATCTAGGCTGTCTGGTATTACTTGAGCAATAAAACCAGCCAACCTATATCAAGAAGACCCTCCCAAACCCCTGTGGCAGAAGTGTGTAAACAGGACCCATCTTAGTTGGGGATTACTGGTAAAAGGCTCAGTTTTGGTCTTTCCTATTGGTTAATTTGTGTTAAAATTGATTAACTTCACTTGTGTTTAAGCCCCACGTTTGTGTGCAGCTGTGCATGGCACTGCAGGGTGTAGAGCTGCTGTGTATAGATGCAAACACTTGATATCTGCTAGAGAACCCTCCTTAGTTGCACTGCCTCTCTGTGCACAATGCAGTTGCACATTGCTAATTAGCGAACAGCTCAGTTGCGCATTCTGAGGTGTTGACCCAGCCTTCCACCCTTAGCCCTCCACAGAATAGCCACCTTTGTTAGTCTCACAAGCAAACCCTGGTCCATCTAATTCTAGCCCACCCCCTCTAGTTACTACAATATGTACCTGCCATAATGGACTGAAAGTTTCCCACGATTTCTCCAGCCACCCTGACTGACATGAGCATGCTTATGTATACTGACAACCTCTTGCTCCTAAAGCAATCAAACAGATCATGTGAGAGATGTAACTATACCATGAAATTAGAATCAGTCCTCTCACATAACAATATGCAAGACATACAACAGGTTGTCAGAACACACGACTTCCCTCTTGTTGCTCGTCCAGTCAGGATAAAACAGACGGACAGTTGTAGGTTCTGTTCAAGCAGCTTTATTGTATACAAACACATCAGGATTAAGGCTTAGTAACTTAAACTTAAGCTTATAAACAGACTGACTACAGCACTCATACATGTTAACACTCTGGCTGTTCTCTCAAAATGGCACTGCTGCCTGCACATGCCCTCACTTTGAAATGCTTCTTAATGTTACAACACATGCTCTGTTCTACACCTCTCACACAAGATAAGGTCAAGGCATATAAACACACATATGCAGAGGTACTCACTAACAGCCTACCAAAAGACCAGAGACCTTCCAAGCACAAACAGCATACTCATACTGGTACACAAACAGAATCCACCACTGTACACCACAACACACATAGCAATGTTTCAACAATTAAGCCTCTAAGGCAAAATACCTCAATACCTAATATTCTGGTCATAGGTGACTCAATAGTGAGACACACAGATGTCCCCCTCACCAGGCTGAACAAGAAGAAGGTCATGATCAGCTGCCTGTCAGGTGCCAGGATGCATCATATCATGCATGCACTCCATTATGACTCTGTCATAGTACATGTTGGTGTGAATGACTTGAGATGTACCTCTCTGGACTACATTTATTTAACATTTGTTTACTGGGAAAGTCCGAATGGACACAGGTCCTTTTTCAGCAGAAGCCCGGGAAGAAAAGCTCCATGAGTAACAGTAAATTTTAATGCATGAATTATGATAATCAGTAAAGTATAAAGTAAACAGAATGTAGTATACATAAGAAAATACAGATTTGTTACATCAGGACAACAAAACCTAGGCTTTGAACATAGCTAGTACGATTTGCAAAGTATGACTTGTATCAAGATATAAGGTTAAGGCAGGCTGGTAGGAATAAAAGATTAAACACTGGGGAAGAAGTTGGAAATGGCTGGGGTTTACTGTGATGTATCAGAACATTCGTGAGGGGTTAGTACAGGAACATAGACACTTATTTTTTAGATATGCTTAAAGTGATGGTTTAAAATGGTTAGTGGATGACACTGAGAGAATGGAGTTAGGAAGGGAGTTCCATATATGGGATATATACCTAGAAAATAAAGATTCTCCTGCAGTGTTATTGGCCTTGGAGATGGTGAGTAAGTTTGTATTGTTTGAGTGAAGGGGTCTGCTGGAACTTTAAGGATGGATGAGATTTTGTAGTGCAGGAATTCTGGTTGGTTGTGTTACAATTTTGTGAGTTAGAGCTGGTTGTAAAGAATAATGTTGGGAAGTTCAAGCCAGTCTTGTATCTTTAAAGCTGTACAATGATGTGTTCTATATGGGCAGTCGGATGCAAACTGAGCAGTTTTATTATAACTAGCTTCTAACTTAGATAAGTCAGTTTTCCTAAGATGAGTTAAAATTGGACAGGCTTATATTAGAGTGGAGTGCAGATGTGTTTGTCCTAAAGTAATTTTGGCCATTTTTGTCAGGAACGTTTTGTGCCTATATAGACTTCCAAGTTTCTTATGGACTTTTTTTTTTACTGTTAGGGAGACATGTAAGCCAATTTTTAGATTATTGTTTATTTCCACTCCAAAAAGCTTTATATGGTTGTCGGGGAGATGACAGTATTGTCTTTGGCTATCATGTTAAATGGTGGGCATGAGATAGATGTGTTGTTAGGTTGGAGGAGTAATAATTTAGCTTTGTTTGGGTTCAGGATTTGATGGGCATTGGCTAACCATGTTTCAACAGAAGTGAAAGATTCCTGTGTTTGAGAATGAAGAGCTGATAGAGAAGTGGCAGCACAGATAAGTGTTGAATCATCCGTATACTGTATTATAGAACCATGTGGAGTAGCTGTGTGTAGATTAGTAAAGGGAGAAAAGGAGGGGGGCCAAGATAGATCCTTGGGGGACACCAATGGATAAAGGAAGGCATGGAGATAGGTCACCCTGTCATAGAACAGATTGTTGACAGCCAGATAAATAGTTATGAAACCAAGCTGTGACAGATGGTGATAATGATAGCTCAGTTAGTACATCTATTAGTTTGGAATGGGAGACCATATCAAAAGCTTTGATAGGTCTAGAAAGATGGCAGATACAAAGTTGTTGTTATTCCTGTGATGGTTTATGGTATTAGTGAAGGATAAGAGAGTAAGAGAGACATCACCGAACTTTCAGATTATGTGTCCCGGGCAGGTATATCCCTAGCCCTAAGCAGCATTCTGCCTTCACCTAGGATGATGCCACAATACAGAAGACAAAAACTGATTGATTTCAATAATTGGCTTAGTTTCTGGAGTCACTCCAGGGGGATCTAGTATCTGTTTGCCTGGGAAGACATGGTTGACAGTCCATGCTGCTTTCCAGAGATGGCCTTCACCTGTCTCCTCAAGGCTTTTTGATACTGGCAAAAGATGCTTGCCTCCCCATAGTGCCCTTTTTAGGCAATGTCCAAACAACAAAACTTCTGATGTAAAGAAATCCACTAAAGACAAACTCAAAGTCATGCTGCTTAATGCTAGGACCTTAAACAGTAAACTGTACTCCCAGGAAGCAGTCCTCACCTTGAAAGATGCTGACTTATGTGCAGTCACTGAGACTTGTTTCAAGGCTGCTGAAAGCACCCCAGCTGTACAAGGCTACAATGCCTTTCACACATTCAGAGCCCAAAATGAGAGTGAAAGACCCAGGGGTGGAGGTGTATCTATCTTCATTAAATCCAAATACATCTCGAGACTGGTGAAACAGTATAACTCTGTTGAGCTACTCCACGTCAAATTAACTACGTGTAAAATAGTGTTCCACATCATTACTAACTACAGGTTCCATACCATGAACCAAGATAAGCTCACCACCTACCTGGCCTTGCTAGAGTCACTCAGTATACAGCCAAACACCTTGGTCATGGGAGATTTCAATAATCCTTCCATCGACTGGGTGATTTACATGAGCACAAACATGATCTATACAAGGTTTCTGGACTTTGTTAATTTAAATGTCCTGGAACAGATGGTCTATACAACAAAATAAAGAAACTGATACCTAAGAACGGGAGGGAACTTACTCAACAGAGGAAGAATACCCTCCACAGCTTGAACAAGCAAATCAGATAGCTTGTTAAGTCCTCTAAGGCTAGCTATGAGTCTAAATTAGCATCCCTAGCTAAAGACAATGATACGGTATTCTTTAGCTACATCAAACCTAAAAGGGAGTGCCCAGCTGTGTGCCAAACTTATAGTGGATGATACCACTCACACTGAACTTGAGGAAATTGCCAACCTGCTAGCTAACATATTTGGCAATAACTTCACCCCCCTGTTCCCACCAGACATATCCCAAAGCATTCCTGACACCAGTCACCTAAGGAGCATCTCCAAATAAGAGGTCATACAAGCAATTTCCAAGGTCAAAAACATGGCCTCTGTGGGACCAGAAAACATCCCAGGTTGCTTACTAAACAATCTGAAACAAGACCTAGTGGAACCACTTAGAATTCTCTTTAACCCTAGCCTGAGAACTGGCTTTGTCTCAGCAGAGTGGAGAACAGCAACAGTAATCCCCTTGCACAAAGGGGGTCCATCAACTGACCCTGGGAACCATCGCCCCATAAGCCTAACCAGCCTTATCTGCAAGGCCATGGAAAGAGTCATCATGGACCTTACCCACAAGGACATAGGCAACCTTCAAACCTTTGACCCGACCCAGTTTGGTTTTGTCATGGGTAGATCTTGCTTATTAAACCTAGTTGACTTCTTTGAGAATGTCACCAAAGCCCTGTTTAAGGTTAAAACTGTGCATACCACCTATGTTGATTTAGCCAATCCCTTTGACATAATTCCCTATTCAGGTATCATAGAGAAACTCTCCCAGCTGGGGATTACCTCATACATTACTAGATGGGTAGCAAACTGGCTCACTGACAGAATGTACACTGTCAATGTTGAAGAGTCCACCTCCAGCAGTAGACCAGTTACTAGTGGGGTGCCACAAGGATCTGTGCTGGACCCTCTACTGTTTGGAATCTATTTCTCTGAAGTCCAGGTGAAGTTAGGTGGCCTGTGGGGGGGGGGGGGGGTTAAAACCCTGTACCCTTCATACAGAAAGCAGCTTGTTAAGCAGATGCCTTAATCCACTACATCACTTGAAGAGTTAAAGTTGCATTTTTAACTTAAGAAGAAGTATGATAATTTCTGACATTTTGCACCAATTACAGCATTCCATAAAATATGAGTGACAGAGCATATATAAAAGGCAACAGCAGGAGTGCTCTGTAAAAGAAAAACAGTTAAGAGGATGTAGGTGAAGACTTTGAGTCAAAGCCGGGAAGAACTCTAGTTGACACCAGGGAGAATTTTTAAACTATTATTTGGAACCACTGAAAAAGTTAAAAGAGTAACAGGTCTATCATCACAATGTAAAATACCACAAAGAGAAGGCCACTGACACAAAAGTGGAAAATTTAATAGTCACAGCGCCTCGGCATAAAATGCCTTCCAAGAGTAAAACACATCACATTACATCAATTTAAATACATCCACTAAATACCCTAATTAGCACTTAACACTCAATAAAACAATTATTCAAATAACATATCTCCAATTACACTCTCTATTGAGCCCAAAAGGCTCCAGAGTGCCATATTTCAAAATAAACAGTGTTTCTCTTTGTAACAATTTATCCTTGGCATTTCTGTGTTCCACAAGTAGAATTTCAGCCTTCTCTAAGACACAACCTTTTAAACCATTAGGGTCAGAATTATGATAGCGTAAAAAGTGAACACCCAAAGGGCTTTCTAACTTTTTGTTTCTAATATCCCCCACATGTTCTTGTATTAGTATTTTAAAACTTCTATATGTTTCCCCTATATAATATAGGTTGCAGGTATATTTTAGTGCATAAATAACTCGCTCTGTACAACAGGTATAATAACATCTAGGAATAAACTGCACTTTATTGATGTATGAAAAAAAGGGTACTAAATATTTGCAGATTGAGCACTTGTTACAAGGAGAAGTCCCCCTTTTAGCTACTATAGCTGTATTTCTATTATTAGATGGAAGACACAAGTGGTTATGTACCACCGTGTCTTTTAAGCTTCTAGCCCTCTTATAAGAAGCTTTAACTTGCCTAGGCAACAAATGGCATAATGCCTTATCTCTTAATAGCATGGGCCAAAACTGTTTTACACATTGCACAATTTTATTTGTAAATATATTAAAGGTAGTAACAAAATAAACTTCCTTTTGAATTTGCCTACCTAAAGCCTCATTACCATTCTTTCCAGAGGCATAACCTTTAAAATAAAATCTGTCAATGTTTTTATCTTGTCCATTTCTCATTCTAAATATTTTGGCCTTGGCCTCAGCCACCTGTTGCTTATCATAGCTTCTACTGAGAAACATTTGTTCAGCTATTTTTATTTCTAACTTAAAAGTTTCATCATTACTACATAATCTGTGGATTCTCAAAAATTAATTATAAGGCAAGACAGATAATAAATGTCCAGGGTGACAACTATTACCATATAGGAACTGATTCCTATGTGCAAATTTATTATATAAACCTGTATCTAATCTATCTAATTTAATATCCAAAAAGTTCACCTCAGAATCCTTAATAAAAGTACCTGCATCTTCCATTTGACCTTGACATAAAAAAATTAAGTCGTCAATAAATCTCAAATATAAAATTACACTTGTTTTATAAAAGCTGTGAGGATATATATTATCTATTTCAAATTTAGCCATAACTAAATTTGCATACATGGGGCAAAGGCAGCCCCCATTGCTGTACCCTGTAATTGGTGAAAGGTTTCACCATTAAATATAAAAAAAAATATTCTGAAGGCAAAAAGATACCAATTCAATAAGAAAATGTGTGGGTGAATCCCCCCAAAAAATAAAACAGGGCTTGTATTCCTATTTCATGTCTTATGTTGGTATATAGACTTTTAATGTCTAAGCATAGCCAGAACATAGAATCATTCCATTGTATAGTTTGAATTTTACTCAAAAAATCCTGTCTGTCTCTAACATAAGAGGGAATCCCCAAAACATATTTTTTTCAAATACTCATGCAGCAAATTACTAATAGGTCTTAAAAAGTATTTTTCTGCAGACACTGTAAGTCTCCCACTCAAAATGTTCTTCATCTCACATTGCTGCAGTCCTTACACTTGGGTAGTCCGCTGTCCTCGGTCGGCCCGAATATCAAAGTATAAGGCTGACGTCGGTCAAGGCGCATTTGACTGACATCAGGACGTCAGGGTACAAATGCGCATGACCGACGTCATATCCTCAGTCTTTTTTGCCGCATGGTCCGATGCAGAAGCAGCGTTGCAAGTGCCGTTCGGCGTTCTGAAATTTTGAATTCGAGTTTCAGACCGAGTCAAAGTTGGCTAAGTACCCGTTAGAATATTTTAGTTTTTCTTGCCTCAGTGGTCTACCGGATGTCATAAAAAGTGAATAACTGTATTTCTTGTGGGAAACAGATACGCATAGAGATTATCATACTTTGTGTATTCCTTGTTTAGGGCCTGAGCACGGCGTTGTTAGGTGTCGCTCTTGTGCTAGATTCAATAAGCGCACTATAAAGAGAAGGTTAGATTGTGCCAGGTTAGTCTTGAAGCGGTGCAATTATAAAATGCCGTCGGATGCTCCGGCGCCCGCTTCTTTGAAGAAGCGCAAGGACAAAGCAGCTAAGCCTAGGCTAGAAGAACCGTCCGTGCGGACGCGGTTCTTTAGAGGTGTCGGTGGAGCGGTGGTTCCGCCAGAGGTTTCTTTGGAGTCCCAGGGAGAGACTTTGTTATTGCAGGATGTGGCCTCTCAGGAGGCAGGTCAGGCTGAAGGGCTTCTCAGGTTACTGTACTCCCTCCCTTCCTAGGGTGGTTAGGCCCTCTCCTTCTGTTTCCAAGGCTTCTCCCAGAGGCAGGCCAGGTTTAGCTTCAGTTGGTGTCACCCCTAGTTCTTCAGGAACTGTGCCCAAGAAGCATATGCTTAAAATGGCAGAAGATTTGATTACTTTGATTAGAGGTTCTTTGCCCCTCCTGATAAGAGACCTAGGGTGGAACCTGAGCTAGGGAGTTTTGAGCAGGCTTGGATGTTTCAGAGTCTTGGCTGAAGACTTGCAGGAGTATTCTCCTTATTCTGATTCTGATGTGGATGATTCTACTCCTTCTGCTTCTCCTCCTGAGGATTTTTCTTTTCAGAGACTCTTCATTCCATGAGGGAGCATTTTAAGTGGGAAGGTCAGGACTTCTCTGATTCCAGGAAAAGGCTTAGGGAATTTTGTTTTACCCCAGCATAGGCCTTTGGCTATACCTCCTGTTCTGGATGTGGTGGAAGATGTTTTTGCAGAGGCTTCTCTTAATCCTGATTCTTTGCCTCCTGCTCCTGTTAAACCGGATAGGTATTACAGGGTGCCTGAAGCTCATAAGTATCTTTTTAAGAGTCCTAGGGCAGACCCAGAAACTGTTAGTCAGGGGCCTAAAGGCGTTAAGGCTTCTGTTGTCAAAAATCCGGTTCCTCCAGATAAAGAGGCCAGGGCGTTGGATAGATGGGGAAAGAAAGTTTATACTTCTTCCACCCTAGCTATGAGGGCTTTGAATTGCCAGTTTCACATGTTGAAATACCAAAACTATCTCCTTTCACAATTGAAGTCTAAGGTAGATGCTCTGGCGGAAGGTATTGAGTGTAAAGAGTTACAAGATTTAGTACATGTTTCTGAACAGGTGGGTAAGCATTCTTTGCAATGTGGTTTTGATGCTGTACAGGCCTCGTCTAGGGTGGCTGCCACTGGGTCAGTTCTTCGCAGGCACGCCTGGCTGAGGGATCAGAATTTATCTGACCATGTTAAGACAAGGATTTTAGATGCTCCTTTACAATCTGATGTGTTGTTTGGTTCTCCTGTTGAGGCAGTCTTAAAGAAAATGGAAGACAAGGCTAAGTCTATGCAGACTGTTAAAGATTTTTTGCAGGTTCAGCCTCCAAGTTTAGTAGAAATTGGCCTACCAAGGGGTGGACGTATCCTTCTTATGATTCCCAGTCTAGGGGTAGGTCTAGACGTGGTAGGGGCAGAGCTCAGGGCTCTTTCAGGCCTAGAACAGGGAGTTCACCTGCACAGTCTTCGGGTGAGGGCAGGGGTCAGTCCTTTCATAAACAGACCCAATGACCTACCTTTTCAGCTGCCAGAGCCTTCTCGTCTGGCAGCACCTTTGGGAGGAAGGTTGGCACTTTTCAAGGAAAATTGGAGTTTAATTACCCAAGACAGATGGGTATTGGATATCATACACCACGGTTACAGGTTTTATTTCCATACCTTGCCTCCTTTCAAAGGCATGCCAGACGTTCCTCCTCAGCAAAGAATAGAGGCTCACAAACAAATTTCTCTGTTACTTCAAATAGGGGCCATACAGCCGGTCCCTATGCCAGAAGTGGGCCTAGGATTTTATTCTCGCCTGTTCCTAGTACCAAAGGGGAACACGTGGAGACCAATTTTGGATTTATCTACCCTCAACACTTATCTGGACATTCCCAAGTTCAAAATGTTGACGTTACAACAGCTTTTACCTCTGCTGGGCAAAGATCATTGGATGGTAACTTTGGATCTCAAGGAGGCTTACCTTCATGTTCCTATCAGACTGAGTTGCAGGAAGTATCTGCGTTTTCGGGCTGGGACTTCTCATTATCAGTTCTCTGCATTGCCCTTTGGCTTATCTACTGCGCCCAGAGTGTTCACGAAAGTTCTGGCTCCAGTGATAGCTTTCCTCAGGCTAAAAGGAATACAGATCTATCCTTATTTGGACGATTGCCTGATTCTGGCTCAAGGAAAGGACGAGCTTCTTCATCATTTGGAATATGTGATAGCAGTGCTAAGATGCCTGGGGTATTCTGTGAATGAAATAAAGTCCAGTCTAGTACCCTCTCAGGACATGTGCTTTCTGGGTGTAAGACTGAATACAGCATCCCAGATGGCCTTTTTGACCCCGGACAAACAAAAGAATCTTTCCCTTTACTTTCATCAATTGTCTCATCAGTCCAGGCTGACTGCAAGGACAGTCCTTCAAGCCTTGGGGTTCATGGCATCTTGTATTCTGGTGCTTCCCAATGCCAAACTGCATATGAGGAAGTTACAATGGTATCTCAAAAATGTATGGACACAGCACTGCCAGGATCTGGACACTGTCATTCAAATAATACCTTGCATTCAAAAGGAATTGTTGTGGTGGGCTCAGGAATGTCACCTAAACAAGGGACTCTCTGTGACACGGCCAGAGGCGAGTCAGATTCTAACGACAGATGCCTCAGACAAAGCTTGGGGAGCTCATCTGAACGGAAAGTGGATACAAGACAAGTGGCCTGCCAGACTACAACATCTACATATCAACTTGAAGGAGATGTTAGCAGTCCAGTTTGCATTAATAGCTTTCAAGGATTTACTTCTTCCAGGGCAGGTGTTGATTCTAACAGACAACACAACTGTCATGTGGTACATCAACAAGCAAGGGGGAACACATTCTTATCCTCTATGCAGGCAAGCAATGATTTTGTGGGAGACTGCTCTCAGTTTACAGCTAAATCTTCAGGCAAGGTTTCTGCCGGAGCACAGAACTCCTTAGCAGATGTGTTGAGCAGACGAATTATGGATCCCCACGAGTGGAAATTGGATCCTCATGTATTTCAGAAATTGACAGTGTCATGGGGAACTCCAGACATAGATCTGTTCGCTTCTCCACTAAACCACCAGCTGCCAAAGTTTTGCACGAAAAGGTTTCATCCCACAGCTTGGAAAGTGGATGCTCTTTCTTTCAATTGGAGCAATCTTCATGTGTATGCCTTTCCACCTCTGCCTCTCCTCCCAAAGGTACTACTAAAGGCCAGACAGGACAAGCCAAGGATGATTTTGATAGCTCCAGATTGGCCTCGACAGCATTGGTACCCATTACTGAGAAGCCTGGTACGGAGCCTCCATGGCCTTTGCCTTCAATTCCACACCTGTTGTCTCAGGAGGACAGTCATTTGCTCAATGTCAAGCTTCACTCTCTTCACCTAACAGCCTGGCATATTCTGTTTTGAACCATAGTGGGTCTCAACTTCCACAGCAAGTTTTGAATGTTATTTTGGAAGCTAGAAGGCCTAGTACAAGGAAAGTGTACGCAGATAAATGGAAGAGATTTTTATTTTGGAGTGCAGCAAAGGATTTTGATGTTTGAGCCTAATTTAAGTGTGGCTCTTCAATATCTTACTGAGTTACTGGACAAAGGTTTGTCCTTCTCTTCTATTAAGGTTCATGCTGCAGCAATTTCGCTCACTATGATTGTGGCCCACCATTGTTTTCTCTTCCTTTGTTCAAGCAATTTCTTAGTGGGGGAAAGAATATCAGACCCCACTGTAGAACTCCTACTCCTGCTTGGGATCTCAATTTTGTGTTGGAGAAACTCACTCTACAACCTTTTGAGCCTGCAGCTACTACCGAGTTGAAATATTTATCATGGAAGACTGCTTTTTTTGTTGGCCATTACCTCTGCAAGAAGGGTTTCTGAGTTGCAGGCCCTTATGGCAGTTGAGCCTTTCTTAATTTTCCATAAGGATAGGGTATCTTTACGCACTAATCCTTCCTTTATGCCTAAAGTGGTTTCTAGTGTGGCTTTAAACCAAACTATTCATTTGCCTACTTTTATGCAAATCCCAAAATAAAGGGAAAAGATTTTGCACACTTTAGATGTACACAGGCAGTTGCGATATTATTTGGACAGAACTAAAGGGTTCAGGCAGTCTCAGCAGTTATTTGTTTCTTTTGCTTTGAGTTCTCAGGGCAAGCCTGTGTCAAAACAAACTATTTCTAAGTGGATTGGGTTTTGCATTGCTTTCTGTTATTCCCATCATGGCAAGGAGATTCCAGCTGGGATTAGGCCTCATTCCACTAGGGCTACTGCCACTTGACAGCTTTTTGAGGGGTGGCAACTAAAGATATTTTGGAGGCAGCTACTTGGAGTTCAGTGCATACTTTCTCTAGGCATTATCACCTTCCACTTTATTCTAAATCTAGGGCTGGTTTTGCCACTGCTATTTTGCAGGGCATTTTGGCAGCTCCTGCTTCCTTATAGTTTTGCCATCCTCCCTTACCTCTGCTTTGGGATTCTACCCAAGTGTAAGGACTGCAGCAATGTGAGATGAAGAACATAGTACAGTTTTGTACCTACCATAAATGTAGATGTTCGAAGATCCACATTGCTGCAGTCAACCCTCCCTCCTTCCCTCTGTAGTTAGAGGCGGTTGTGTGGGTTGGGTTGTCAATATGTATATTGTATATATTGTACATATTTTTAGTGCAAGGGTGGTTGGTTGGTTGTTTGCTGTCTTTTGGTTTTGACCTTTCTTTTTAGGGTCTTCTGACATCTGGGGCAAGAAAAGACTGAGGATATGACGTCGGTCATGCGCATTTGTACCCTGACGTCCTGATGTCAGTCAAATGCGCCTTGACCGACGTCAGCCTTATACTTTGATA
This sequence comes from Protopterus annectens, assembly GCF_019279795.1. Classification (NCBI taxonomy): domain Eukaryota; kingdom Metazoa; phylum Chordata; order Ceratodontiformes; family Protopteridae; genus Protopterus; species Protopterus annectens. Next base: position 300,754,601 of record NC_056733.1, read on the forward strand.
TTCGGGCCGACCGAGGACAGCGGACTACCCAAGTGTAAGGACTGCAGCAACGTGGATCTTCAAACATCTACATTTATGGTAGGTACAAAACTGTACTTTTTCCAAGCCTTTATGCATCTTAGGAACACAATAAAACACTGCAATTCTACTATTCGTGACTTGAAACTTCGTAGACACATCATTAGTCGTAAAATACCCCAGCCGATACCCTTTATCTAATAATAATACATACTCATCCACAGCTTTATAATAATCAGAAATGTCACATTTTCGGTAAACATCTACATTATTAAGATAAGAGTAACACATTTCTAAATATTGTGTATAATATAAAATTACAATTTGATTACCCTTATCAGATGGATTGACTACTATATTTCTTTTGGCACAACATTTACCAAATTCCAACCACTGATTCCTAGTCAAATTGAAACAAATGTCAGATCTATTGTTCATGCATGTTTTATAAAGTTGCTCAACTTCAAAATTAACAAGAGAAATATATCCCTGTATGTTAACATTTGTAAACGGGGGAATAACATGACTTTTTACTGTGATAGCACTTGTATCTAAATTATCATATGCATTATTGACTTGTTCATCCGACGTATCCAACATTGACGAACAGGAAAAAACGATTCATCTGAATCAGTGCTACCATTCACAGTATCATTTTCACACAAAACATTTTCATTTTTAGAAAAATAATCAATCAAATGTAACTTTCTGCTAAGCAAAAAAACTTCTGTTTTTAATACATGTATTCTGGGAATTTTTAAACTATTACTTGGCCCCATTGAAAAAGTTAAAAAGTAAAAGAGTAACAGGTCTATCATCACAATGTACTTTATGAACAATAAAAAGAAGGAACCTCTAATGTCTGACATTGCTGAGTGACAGGATCAGTGATTTAAGAGGGTAGGATCAAAAATAAGAAGGTAAATCGAGAACAGTCTATACATGAAGGGAAAGGTAGGAGGTGTGTATTGTGTGTGCATGTGTATGTATGCGTGCGCGTATGTGTTTGTGTGTGTGTGTGTGTGTGTGTGTGTGTGTGTGTGTGTGTGTGTGTGTGTGTGTGTGTGTGTGTGTGTATATATATATATATATATATATGTGTGTTTCAATAAGTGCATATGGAGAGTGAAGAGGAAGTTACCTGGACCAAAGCAATGCATCGACCACCACTGGTGCTTATCACAGGAAAGTGACAATTTGTTCTCGCAGTATTTTTCTTGACTTTTTCGACTTTTTGTGACTTTCGACTACTGTTTTTGCTTGTTTTATCAAAGTTTGCACTGTTTTTACTGTCTTTATAAGCTAAAACTGTTTACTGCACTTGCTAGTTTAAGTTTTGCCTAAAAGTTAAACTACAGGCTAATACACTCAAGTGTACTAGCTTTTGATAGCATTTAGTCGAAAATTATAGCATTTATTGTGTTTTCTGCCTTTCTGTAAAAAAACTTGAAAAAAACAAAAAAATATCCTTGTTTTCCATACTTTCCTAACTAGTGTTCCAGAGACCAGATTTTGCTGATCCCTGGGCTTTGTCTTGGTTCCTGTGTTTCTCCATTTTCCTTGTTTGGTCAGGGGGAAGTTTCTTTACTCACCAGTGAGAGTGGGGAGTACTGAGCTGCCTGTTTGTCCTTAGAGGAGTGGTTTAAGGCAGTAACTTGTAGTCTATTGGCCATTTTGGGTCATTTCCTGTCTTTTCCAGCCCCTGCTATAAAGCGTTTTGGCGGGCTTTTCCAGCTATTGAGAACTCAGCACAGCTCCTCATGGTGGCCAGCAGTGTTCCTCTAGCAGCAGAGACCAGAAAAGACTACCTTTCCAGATTTTAAGTATTTTTCTTGACTTTTTCGACTTTTTGTGACTTTCGACTACTGTTTTTGCTTGTTTTATCAAAGTTTGCACTGTTTTTACTGTCTTTATAAGCTAAAACTGTTTACTGCACTTGCTAGTTTAAGTTTTTCCTAAAAGTTAAACTACAGGCTAATACACTCAAGTGTACTAGCTTTTGATAGCATTTAGTCGAAAATTATAGCATTTATTGTGTTTTCTGCCTTTCTGAAAAAAAACAAAAAAAATATCCTTGTTTTCCATACTTTCCTAACTAGTGTTCCAGAGACCAGATTTTGCTGATCCCTGGGCTTTGTCTTGGTTCCTGTGTTTCTCCATTTTCCTTGTTTGGTCAGGGGGAAGTTTCTTTACTCACCAGTGAGAGTGGGGAGTACTGAGCTGCCTGTTTGTCCTTAGAGGAGTGATTTAAGGCAGTAACTTGTAGTCTATTGGCCATTTTGGGTCATTTCCTGTCTTTTCCAGCCCCCTGCTATAAAGCGCGTTTTAGAGTGCTTTAGTGCGATTTAGCGCAATTTAGCGCGGAGTTGCCACTGTTGCACACTAGGGCAGCGCCGGTTAAGCAGGTTTAAACTATTCGGGCTACCTAAAGTCCACTCTTCAAATTTTCCCTTAAAACTACCTTCCTCGAACTATACTACTGATCTAATCAGCGTATCCTATAACTAAAAAGATCATCTCTACTTGACTCCAAGTAGACTGTTCTCTATCTGTTAAACCTAGCACTTGCTCCTACAGTACTTATCACCTTGATACAGCACTCTTGTCATAGATAGTACCCCAAAAAGGCAAACCCCCATTTCTCGGTCACCCACATCCCCGAATCTCTTTTAAAGTTTTTGTCTATTCCTTCTAGCATGTCGAGGGATCAGTTGCTAGTGTCCTCTCCTGATCAGCTGGTGAACCTGGGAATATTGAGGCAATGTTACAATTGCCTCATGTACACAGACAACCCTCTCCTCCTCCCACAAAACACAAATACATGCGAGAGATGCAACTATACGGCCAAACTGGAGGCTGAGCTCTCTCAACATAGGACTGGCAAGACCAGACAGGAGGAGAAGGTTACCACACACACTATAGACCCAGTCTCACATAGTACCATCACAACCTCAAATCATATACATAAACACACAAAGACATACTCGGAGGCTCTGATCAAAAATCTAGCAAAACAGCAGAGGCCACCAAAGCAGACACCCAAACAACCACCACCTCAGAACAACACCTGCAACACACAGACCTCACAGTCAGAGTGTCAAACAGTCACAGCCCTTAAGGCCAAACACAATGCCAGACACACTAGTCATTGGTGACTCCATAGTCAGACATACTGACGTCCCGCTCACCAGACTGAGTAAGGAGAGAGTTACAGTAAGCTGCCTGTCGGGCGCTAGAATCCGCCACATAACGCAAGCACTCAGGTCTCTCAACAGCAGGTACAAATACGACTCAGTCATTGTCCACACTGGTGTAAACGACCTGAGATGTACCTCCTTGGACTACATGAAAAGAGACATTGAGGAGCTCTCTGATTATGTAGCCCAGGCGGGTATGACCCTGACCTTGAGCAGTATCCTACCTTCACCAAGAATGATGCCACAATACAGAGATAAGATGATCAGCTTTAACAATTGGCTTAAACTCTGGTGTCATTCAAAGGGGATCCAATGTCTGTCTGCCTGGGATGACATGCTGGACAAGCCACGCTGCAAGGGACGGCTTGCACCTGTCACCCTGGGATTCCGGATATTGGCAAAGGCTCTTGCCACCCCATAGTGCCTTTTTAGGCAAGGCTCAAATTCTAAACCTACCACCCTAGAACACAAAAAGGAAAAAACTAAGGGTAATGCTGCTCAATGCCAGAAGTCTAAATCTCAAAATGCACACACTCGAGGCCCTTCTCAGTATGGAGAACATCGATGTCTGTGCTGTGACAGAAACCTGGTTCAAGGCTCCTGAGAGCACCCCAGCACTATCAGGTTTTACCTCATATCATGCGTTCCGGCCCCAAAATCCGGACAATACCAATAAAGGAGGGGGGTATCCATATTCATCAAGGACACCCACACCTCAAGACTGGTGGCAACGCATGATGCATCGGAGACCATCCAGGTGCAATTAACCATAGGCAAGACTTCTCTGCAAATTGTAGCATGTTACAGGCCACCCTCACAAACTCAGGAACCTCACATGGCTTTCCTGAAAACACTGGAGGGGATAAATGTATCTCCAAACACCATCATACTAGGTGACTTCAATTACCCTAATATAGACTGGGAACACTACTCAAGCCCAAACACCCTAGCCCAAAAGTTCCTGGAATTCATAAACTCAAATGCCATGGAACAACTAGTCACCATCCCCACAAGAGGAGAAAACATACTTGATCTCATCATCACGAACATGGGAGCAAAATGTTCAACACCGAAGTATACCCCTCACTGGTGAGATCAGATCACAAACTAATCTCGCTGGAGGTCCTCATCCCACCCCACCTGAAATAAAAGACCGCAGTAAAGAACTTCTCAAAGCCGACTTCACACTTCTAAAGACTAGTGTGGTCTCCTTTAAGGCCCCGAGCAGTGGAAAACAGTACTCAAGCCGCTGAATCACTTACAAATGCCTTCTACCAGCACCTGCAGGACTGCATGGATAAGGCAATCCCAAGCAAAACAAAGACTCTTTGTACCAAAGGCAAGCGTCCAGTCTGGTGGACCCCAGCCATAAACAAACTCTACAACAAAAGGAGGAAGCTACTACAAGATAGAGCAAAATCCTTAAAAGGTAAGACACCTTTGATCACTATAAGTAAAAACTAAGAGCTCTCATAAAATCATCCAAAGCAAATTTTGAGAGAAAAATAGCTAAAGACTCAAAAGACAATCATAAGGCCTTCTTTAGCTATGTTAGAAACCTGGGAGGAAGCTCCCAGATATGCTCAGAACTAGTTCAAAATGATGTGAAGATTACTGATCCTACAGACATTGCCAACATACTGGCTGACAGGTTCAGTGCAAACTCCCAAAGGAGAGATATCTATACCAAACGATTGCAGCCCCCAAACATCTCTAACGCCCAAGTGAGAACTGCTCTCTCCAAAGCAAAAACACAGCATCCATGGGACCTGATGGTGTCCCCGGCTGTGTGCTCCACTTAACTCAACGAGGAATTAAACCCACAGCTAAGACAGCTGTTTAATCATAGTCTCACCTCTGGATACGTGCCCAGGAGTGGCGCACTGCGACTGTGGTCCCACTTCACAAAGGCGGTGCCTCCACCGACCCTGGAAATTACCGCCCATTAGCTTGACAAGCCTTATCTGCAAAGCCATGGAGAGGATCATAATGGACCTCATAAATAAAGACATAGGGGATTTGCAGACTTTGGATCTAACCCAGTTTGGCTTTGTCAAAGGCAGATCATGCCTTTTAAACTTGGTTGACTTTTTCGAAACAGTCACCAAAGCCATTGATGAGGGAAAGGCAGTCCATACAGCCTACCTCGATCTGGCGAAGGCCTTCGATACAATACCCCACTCGGGTATCATTGAAAAACTCATCAGCTTAAATGTTAACCCATACATCACAAGATGGGTTGCAAACTGGCTGAGTGACAGAACCCACAGGGTCAGAGTTGCTGGCGCCATGTCAGACTCAAAGCCTGTCACAAGTGGTGTCCCACAGGGCTCAGTCCTGGGCCCACTCTTGTTTGGCATCTACTTTTCTGAAGTACAAGCAAACACAGGAGGGTTATGGCTGACAAAGTTTGCAGATGACTGCAAACTGGCCGTGAGTCGAAAACACATCTGACACAGATATCCTTCAGAAGGGTCTCACAGAAACGGATAACTGGTGCCAGACCCATGGCCTAAAGTTAAATGCCAAAAAATGCATAGTCATACTCTTCGGGAAAAACAAGGTTACCCCTAGCTACCATATAGGTGGCAATCCACTGAGCACAGAAGAAGTTATCAGGGACCTGGGGACCCAGGTTGACAGTAGCCTGTCATTCGACACCCATGTAGCTAAAGTAGTTAGGAAGACCTTCTACATTGCCCACCTTATCATGAAGGGATTCACATCTAGATCAAGGGAGGTCATAGTCTCCCTATACTCATCACTCATCAGACCAATGATTGAGTACAATGCCCCATTCAGAATGTATCTGACCCGACACTTGCAGCAGCTGGAGAGGCCACAAAAGTTCCTCACCAAAAGGATAAAGGGTCTCAAAAATCTGTCCTATGCTGCCCGACTGAAAGAACTCCAGTTCTATTCAGTCGCCACGCTTGCTCAGAGGTGACCTTTGCCTGACATACAAGGCCATGTCAAACCCAGATTTGATGAATATGCTTCACCTCAAAAATCTAGATCCGTCAGAGCCACAAGGGGAGACTTAAACCTCGACACGGCTATTAATAGGATGTGCTGGAGGGATAGATTCATCACCCAAAGACTCCCTATGCTGTGGAACAAAATCCCGGTATATGTGAGGCAGAGCACCTCGCTGGCCTTGTTCAAGAGAAATCTTGACCAATGGATGGGAGATCGCAGATATACCCCAGGGATTACCTCAGTGTCACTGCTCGACAGAGGCACAGCAAAATAATGGGTAGTTCCCCATACTAAAGGGGTGGCGTAAGCCACAAAACTATGGGCTAGGCTTGTAAATGCCCTCGGGCAGATAGCCTAGTATGAACCTATGAACCTATGAACCTATAAGTAGTTAATGGTAAATCAGAGACATGCAAATTAGTTGATAATGATGTCCTTCCTCATTGTAGCTAACACCTCTCTAAATCACATTTTCTCACATCATGGAAACAGTTCCTTTCAGCTCCATCTATTACCTCCTGCAGTGCGATTCTTACTGAATTCTCAGGAGAGTCTGTTGCTCAGTGGTCAACCTAATATCTTCCATTTGCATAGTTATTACTCATTCATTTTCTGTTAACATCTTGCCTGCTTTTTCTAAAGGGACTATTGCAAATGTAATTCTCCTATTCTCTCAGCAAGTATGCTAGAGAAACATACATTTTCATGTTTATAAGATTAGAACAGCTAGATGAAATTATGCCTCCATATTGCTACTAGAATATTGTGCAGACAGGATGAAACTATTGAGGAATAGTTTGCTACATCTCTGAGGTACATTTTTAACCACCAAAGTAAGGCTTGTCTTCCCACTGAGGATGTGTCAAATGACTCTTCAATACTTGCAAATAAAAAGATACAAACTATGACATTTTAATAATTTTCTGGACCCTTCTTCTTCTTTCAGCTTTTCCCAGTTAGGGGTCGCCACAGTGGATCACCTGTCTGCTCATGATTGGCAGTGGAGTTTTACGGTGTTGAGTTGCCAGCCCGACGCACAACCTTCCACAGGAGGCACACACATGCTCACACTCACACCTAGGGCCAATTTAGAGTGTCCACTCCACCTACAGCATGTCTTTGGGATGTGGGAGGAAACTGGAGCACCCGGAAGAAACCAATGCGACCACAGGGAAGACATGCAGACTGCGCACAGAAGACACCCCAGCTGAGGATTGAAACAGAGAACCTCTTGCTGTGAGGTGGCAACGCTAACCACTGCACCACCGCGGCCACCCATTGAGATAAATTATTGTTTATTCCTGACTGAAATAAATCGAAGGAGCTCAAATGTGTAAGGGAAGGATGGATAACACAGAAAATACACAAGATCAGTTGGTATCTTAAACATGGTAAAGTAAACATTGGGAAGGAAATATATTTTCTTGAAATGCAGTTACATATTTAAGGCATAAGATTTAAGGTGTTAGAGTCCAGCTCTGTGGCGTAAAAGGATAAAGTCCTGAGTATTAATAAGATGGCCTAAGCCTGAATAGCTGCTCAAGCACTGGAACAGTAAAGTAGATGGGTGATAGAAATAAATGGCACATCCATCCTGCAGGAAGCAGAGGTGGTTTCTGGTCAGCTGATCATCACCCTCCCAGCAGAAGTTTGTAAAGTGTCAAAAATTGCCAAGAGCACAAGGTGTAGGTTTAACAGTACCAAGCTGATGATGGTAACTTTTGTTAGTATGTGTGCGTCTAGTAGCAAGTATGCCAATGAGAAATATTGTCTACCCTTATGCTGATGTGGAAGTTCACATCAGCTGAGTGTGGGCATAAACACTAACAGAAATGTCCAGCTGCCCATACTAATTAGCACTTCCTTGTATACCCTCAGACAGATCAGTGGAGAGACAGTGGCAAAGAAATTGTGAACTATTTGATGAGCTTTAATGCTACAGGGGAGGTGCTCAACTGTGGACCCTCAGGTTTTTAGAAGTTATGGCCTATGACAAGGAACTGATGAAGCCATTCACTGTAAAACAGGCTGCAAGGAAGGTTGGTGATCTACAAATGGCAGGGTAAAGTAACATTGGTAACTGTCTAGATGACAGTTACATCTGGCTGTCTGGCTCTCACTTATGTTAGTGGCAACATTGCCATTAGACTGAGTGTAGGAAGCACTGATTGTTGGTAGTTACTCTGAGAAAACATACACAGAAATGGGTAAAATTATAAATGATCTTAGATCAGGAAATTTCTTTATATTCAGATGAAAGAAATATGAACATTTATTATTTAATGATAAATCATATTCATTGTTGCTACTTTTACGCTTTATTGTACAGGATTGTCTGTATAATATCTAATCTATTTTCTGTTTTGGTAATGGTATGTAAAACAATAACATTTAGAAATTAATTGAGCAGTGTTTGACATTGTCTCCAGTGAAGCTATCAAAGAGCTTATTTCATTACTGTGAATTAAAATGTCAAAATGCATGTTTATTTGTGACCTTGCAATTTGGTGGCTTTCTAGCAACTTAAATTGTATTTAGAAAATATCATATACAGTAGTTTATTTACACTGACTGCATAATAAAAGGATTAACAGAAAAAGTCTACCTCTAAGATGTTATAGCGTGAACTGTCACAGAAATCCCGAACTCCAATTTCTGTTCCCATGTACCAACCACTGAATGGGCAAGCTGTAAATTCCAGACCACCGATCTCCAGAAGCAAGCTGGATACTGCAGGCAATCCATACCACTTCAAATCCAGATCTTTGAACCACTCAAACCTGCAGAATTAGAAACAATTGTCATGAAGAAATGATATTTGTAATTATACAACATAAGCTGCGGACATTTTTAGAAATACCACTATCTCATTATAAACATTAAAAGCAGTTTTCAGAAAACAAAATTGATTAATATTATAGCACTAAACTTGTTACTAGTACAACATGGACTGCAGTACTAATAAATGTTGTAACATCAAACAAAAGTATTACTCACAATAGCACAATCTGCTGCTAATATTTGTACTTGCAGAACAAGTAGCTGTAACAGTAGCATTAGTATCAGTACTAGAAGTATTATCAGCTGCACTCTTACTACCAGCAGGAGTAGATTACTTTTAGCACACCTTAACAGAGTCGATGGTACAAAAAAAGTATGTAATATAATTACATTTTAAATACATTCAGCTATACATTTTTATTTGCACAGTATATATGCATTGTTATATACCTTAAAAAAGTACAGTTGTGTAAGTAAAACTTACCATAAAAGTAGATGCTTGAATGGTCACTGCTGAATTAGCCTTAGCTATATAGCTTGTATCCTGCCAATTATTTAACAGCCAGCCAGCTTACAAAGCTTCAGGGCATCTTCTACATGCCCAGACTGGTGGGCAGCTTGAGCTGAACTGACTAAAAGACAGGTTTGACCACAAAGCCCTTCAGAGTTTTCCTGCCAAGAAATAGGGAGGCTGGGACTTGAAAGGACAAGGCTAGGGAAAACAAATGTCCACACACTGGCATAAGAGACACAGCAGAAAACAAGGGGGGTGGAGGGAAGGAGCAGCTACTGCAGCAGCAATCATTCAAACATCTACTGTTCACAACTTTACTATGCTCATCATGTTGATCACTGCTGCAGTAGCCTTAGTTATATGGGTAGATTGCCTTAAGTAACCTCATTTGGGAGGTGGAAGGAAAAGAGCCCAGGAGTCCCTGGAGAATCATCCTAGCAGAAGGAATCAAGCTTATAGTGCTTTGTAAAAGTATGTACAGAGCACCAAGTGGCAGCTTCTGAAATTCTTCTAGAATTCAGCCCTTTCCACAAGGCCATAGATGAAGCTAAGGCCCTGATAGAATGGGATTTGACCCTGAATGGAATAGTTTTGTTACGGTGAATAGAAAAAGGTCATAGCCCTAGAAAAACATTTGGAAATAATCTGTTTTGACAAGGGTTGTCACTTTCTATCTTCACCAGAAATTAACAACTGATCCAAAGATCAAAAAGATTTAGTTCTGTCAAGATAGTTCCTGAGTTGTCTATGATATCCAAGGTATGAAGTATCCTTTTCCCTCATTTTTAGGTTCAGAAAAAAATGAGCAAGTGAATTGTTTGGCTTAGATTAAATGGATACCACGTTAGGCATAAAAGAAGGATTAGTTCTCAAAGAAACCCTGCCCCATTGGAAAATGAGGTAGGCCTGCCTTGTCATAAAAGCTTGCAACTCAGATACCCTTCTTGCAGAGGTTAGATCAATCAGTAAAACTGTTTTCCATGTTAAGAATCTCAAGTCAGCCAGATTATCTGTTTCAAATGAAGCAAGTTTTAGCTTCAGTAACACAAAATTAAGACCCCAAGGAAGGACCACTGGTTTTCTTGGATGCTAGTTATGCAAAAATCCCTTTCAAGAACATTTTGACATGAGACTGCATTGAAAGAGATGTAAGCATCAGTAGACATGCAGAAATGGTTGATAAATGAACTTTGATAGAGGAATAAGAAAGGCCATAGGATAATAACTCACAGAAATATTGTGGAACCAGAGAGCACCTAGCCCTGAATGGATGCTGACTATGCTGTCAGCACTGACTAGAAAGCCTTTTCCAATTGATAATATGTGATTTTATAGCAGCAGACTTTCTTGCCTCCATTAGTACCTATTGCCTGTCCTCAGTAAACAGGTGCCTAAAAGGAATTAAGATTCTATCACCCAGGCAGTCAGATGAAGTTGATTGATATTGTGGTGTATCAAATACCTCTGTTCTTGTGTGAGTAAATCTAGTCTATAAGGAAGATTGTGGTAATTGTCCCTGGCCATTTATAAAAGAAGGGAGAACCACGTTTGCCTTGTTCAGAATGGAGTCACTACAATGATCTTGGATGATCTTTATAAATCTTTAGAAGTACCTGGATTTTAGTGGAAAGGGTGGAAAATCATACAGGAATGTTCCTGTCCAAGGAAAAAAGGCACTTGACTTCCAAGCCTTCTTGCATGCTTGGAGTCCTGGAACAGAGTCTTCCCAGTTGATTGTTCAGAGAGGAGGCAAGGAGGTCCACTTGAGGAACTCCCCCACAGACAAATCAAATTTTGGAAGACCCCTGGATGTAGTTTCTATTTGTGACTGTCTGCTCCGAACCTGATCAGCTTGCCTGCCACACAATTTTGCTCTGATGGAATGAAGAAGGCCTATAGAGTGAGATTGTGCCATGAAGCTATATCCCAAGCTAATGTGGCTAATCTGCAAGGGGGTATGAGATATTCCCCCTTGCGTGTTGATGTACCACCTGACTGTGGTATAGTCTGTGACCACTTGAAGAGGTCCCAGGGACCAAACATGGTTCAGAGAGTTGACTGCCTTGATCAGGGAAAGCATCTCCTTGATATTTATGTGCTTGCATCTGTCCTTGGTATCCCCCACCCTCTGCACTTTTGTCCATCCTGAAAGTGCTCCTTAAGCAAAGTCAGAAGCATCTGTGATAACTGACTACTTTGGAGCAGGAAGACAGAAAGGGATACCTGGATTTAAGGATATTGCTTTCTCCTTCAAAAGATTTCTCTTGTGACAAACCCCAGCACTGAGATTTGAAAAAATAAAGGCTATTGATGCTTGACCAAAGATATTTCAGATATCACTGTATCTTTCTCTTGTGGAGTCTTGCCAGGGGTATCATTATAGTCATAGATGCCATGAGACACTAAATCCTTTGGTATTCCCATGAAATGACCAGAATCTGAGTGGAAAACATTAGAAATAGATCTAGATAAAGATGTCTTTTTTCCTGCAGAAGAAAAGCAGTTTGAACTGAGGTGTCTAGTTTATGTCACAGGAACACGATCCTGTGTGAAGGAGTCAAGAAAGACTTTTGAATGTTCTCTTGGAAACTCAGCTTGTGTAAGAGCTCTCACACCCAAGAGAGATTCCTGACACTTCAAAAAAGTCTCTGCAAGGATAATCAAGTCATCTAAATACAGTATGGAAAAATGTGGATTACCTGTAGCCTGCAATGATCTATAACTAGAGCAAGACACGTTGTGAACACTGCTGGTGCAGTAGATAGTTCAAAGGGTAAGGTAGAGAACTGATAAGGTGAGTCTGACACAGAAAGCCTTAAGAAAAGTTTGAGGTCTAGATGGATAAGGATGTGATGATAAGTATCTTTTAAGTCTATTATTGCCAGGAAACTTGAAAGAGGAAAAAGAGGTAACAGCTATTGAAGTAACATATTGAATTTGGGCACTTTCACAGTTGAAAACAGTCTGTAGGGAACCAGGAGGGAATAATTAGGAGTGAAGGATGAAGATTAACTTCACACTGTGCTAGAAACACTGATTTAAAGGGCATGTTGTACAGATATAAGGCACTGGTTAATCTGCACAAGGGGTTGGCAGGCTGTGTTAGAAAAAGAGATATAAATAAGTATCTACTGGCAGGTGGTACAGAGGATTAAGTATATGAGCTGTTAATGAGCTACTTCCTGTGATGTAGGTTTGAATCTCGTGGCCTGAATTTGTCTGCTCTTTGACCTTGTGCAAGTCACTTAATCAGACAGTGGTTTTGGGAATATGGGCTAAGCTTATTAATGGTCACCTGGACTACATGCCTAGTAGCTACCTAAAAGCCTAAGAAAGGCAAGCCAGGCATCAAGGACATGGAAGCAGCTTTGTTAGAGTTGGTGAAAATGTAGGGCAGGGATGGTAAGTCTAGACCTTTGGTTCTAGATTATAAATATTTCATACCAATGCTGCGGCAGAAGCAGCTACATCCGGTCACTCCACTACAGCACTATTATTTATTAGCAAAGTTCATGACCTTTACTTTATGACTGCGCCATATGGTTGATGATCACACTAGACCAGAAAAGGCATAATGAAGATGGGATCAATAATCAAAAAGTGTAGATAAAGGGATGAGAAATAATGCTAAGTTTAAACAGTTTGCTACCATAGGTTAGAAGAATTGTGCAGTAGTTTGTTTTAGTTAGAATTTGAATATGGTTTGTGAGGACAGTCATTTAAAAAGATGAGGGCTCAAAAAACAAGAAACATGAAACTGGAAGAATATGATACTAGGGAAATTAGTAAATGTGGAAGAGATGTGGAGTTTAGAAAGCTTCTTTTTTATGATATGGCAGAAATGTCATATATTTTAATTAGAGCTTGCTTCCAGCTCAGGGTCCTTCACCACCTATTTTGCCAGAAGGAAGGGTTAGTGAATGATTTCAGCTCCAAGAGAAGGTAGCCATTTTTTGCATATTTGAATATATTAGTGGAAGTGAAAAGAGCTGCAAGGAAGTTTGGTTTGCTAATGTGAATGAGGAGTTAGCCTTCAGTCTGCCTCATGTCATGCCAATGAAAGTATTGGAAGATGTAGAGAGAGAAAAAAACAGCATTCTCTTGCACAAATGTACATCTGTGCTCTCTGCATCGAGATGTGCACAATCTGAGAGACTTGTCCCATGGTTGGGAAGAATTGAGATCTGGTATGCAGGGGGCAATCAATGTTTTTTTTTCTCACAACTTCAACAGAGGGGCTGGATGCACCAGTTTATTTCAGACACTGTGGTAACTACTGGGTGTCCCTTATAGTAATGGTAAGACAAAGAGATTGGCCATAACACTGCCCATTCTGGTGATTGAGTTGGATGTGAAAGAATAGAGTTGAATTTTCCCATAAAACTATGTCATTAAGCTCATTGGTTTATAATTCAGAGAAAAATACATAGGAAGTTCAGAGTGGAGCACTTACTGACTACAGTGACTATTAAGCTTTGATGATAGGGTTGTTCTTACAGACAATACTGGGATCAGTAGTATATGTAGTGTTTTCAATGGCAGAGAAAAGAAACATCACTGGTTTAAGGGTTGGGAGGGTGGTCTAATAGTGAAGGTGTTTGCCTTAAAAACACAAAGGGCAGGGTTTGAGCCCCTCAAGGGATAATTGACTAGGTTTAAAATGGCTCCCAAGGGCAGTTAGCTTTATACTAATCTATGAACCTATGAACCTATTAAACAAGAGCTCTGACTTGTCAGAGGATTAGCAGGTACAGTGACAGTTTATAGCAAACTACAACAGAATCCCCCTGGTAAAAAAATGAGGTTTTCTGTACTGACAGCTAGTTCTCTGCTGACACTGTTAGGATATAAAGCTGTCAGGATACTTTATAGGCTGGTTGCTTCTAACAAAATTGCCAGATGAAGGAGAGAACAGAGGAATCAAAAGATTTGAAGTAACTGCCCGTATGGAATTCAAGCTAGTATTTAAAAATCTCCTTTAGTGATCCTGATACATCACAATACATGTGATTATCTTAAGTAAATAACTACGGCACTGGGAAGAGGGAGAGACATGAAGTTTTGTTACAGAGATTATTCACAGTGGAAGCTGGAGTAACAAACACACAGAAATTGTGGGTTGAAGGTTGACATAAAAGCTTGGGGGTTAGCAGAATGGTTAAGGTGTTTACCTCATAGACAAGAGGTATATTGGCTATGCTTAATTTGGCCTACAAGGGCAGCTAGCCTACTACTTATCTATGAACCTATGAAGTAAGTTCAAATATCCCACTAGAGATGCAGAAGTAGACAAGCTTACAAAGGATCGGAGCAGAGGTAGAACTAAAAGGTCTAGGAGAACATCTGATATAGATACACCTGTGAGAAAAAAGAAGTTAAGGGGAAGTAAACATGGGCACACAAAGTGATGTTAACACGGTTTGTGGGGTGGACAAAATCTTGGGCATAGCATACTACAGAAATGGAGAACATAACAAGGAAAAAAGAGGAAATAATTAAATAAAACAATTGAATTTAGTTCAGAATACAGTTTGAATAAACTGCAGTTATTTAAACTGTATTTGCTTTAATACTGCTACATACTCAAGTGTGCTAGCTTGCACTGCACTTGAATTGTTTTTAGTGCTGGTTTAGCTGCTTTCTGGAAAACATAATTCTAAGCTTGTTTCCTGCCTTTCCTGTAACTAGTCTAGTCCAGGTACAGATTTGCTGTATCCAGGACTGTTGATAAGCTTCTGAGCCCCCCCCCCCCCACCAAGCCTTTCTGTGTTGGAGGGAAACCTTCTAGCTTGTTAATGGGCGTGGTAAGCACTAGGTAGCCTATCTACCACAAGAGGAGTGGTTTCTGGCCCTCAAATTGTAGTTTTTTGGCTGTTTGGGCAGTTTTTCCATCTCTTTCAACTTTCTGGTTTAAATGCCTGTGTTTGTGCTTTTCCCACCTTTCCTGTGACTAGCCTAGTCCAGATACAGATTTGCTGTATCCAAGACTGTTTGTAAGCTTCTGAGTGGTGCCAAAGTCTACTCTTCATTTTTTTCCTTAGAGCTGCTAGTTCTCTCCTCTCCTGCACTTTTACTAGCTTATTAGTTGAGCACTCTACTAGACTTCTTGTAGCAATTATTGTAGCACACAAAAGTGCTACCAGCATTAAACATTCTACAAGGAAACAGCTCCAGTACTTATTATTAATGCCCAGCCCTCCAGGCATTTCTAAAGGTCAGTTCTCCTATTAACCTGGTGAACTTGGGCATCCTGAGGCACTCTAGCAATTGCCTCATGTACACTGACAACCCTCTCCTCTTACCTCCCAACATTCAGACTTGTGAGAGATACACTTATATATCCAAATTGGAAGCCACGCACACTCCAGCCAAGACTGGTGTAGCTGGTCAAGAGGAGAAGGTCAACTCTTGCACCATACAACATGGAACACATAGCCCTCTAGAACATACACCAGCACTGTCTTCACATAAAAACACAAACCACACATCCGTCTTTGCTGAGGCTTTCAATAAAAATCTACCCAAACAGCAGAGACCTCCAAGGCAGAAAAGCACTCAACCACCACATCACAACACTAATCATGAGACACATAACTCTCCTAAACAGTGTACCACTCAACCAAAGCCCCTAAGGCAAAACAGCTTGCCCAACACACTAGTCATAGGTGACTCGATAGTGAGGCACACCGATGTCCCACTCACTAGGTTGAATAAGGAGAAAGTAACAGTCAGCTGCCTGTCAGGCGCCAGGATCTGCCACATAACACATGCACTCAGGTCCCTCAACAACAGGTACAAATATGACTCTGTCATTGTACATGTGGGTGTGAATGACCTAAGACGTATCTCCCTGGACTACATGAAAAGAGACATGGAGGAGCTCTTGGATTATGTAGCCCAAGTGGGTATGACCCTAGCCCTGAGCAACATCCTACCATCACCCAGAATGATACTCCAGTACAAGCAGAAGATGATTGATTTCAACAATTGGCTAAGTTTCTGGTGTCATTCTAAGGGGATCCAGTATCTGTCTGCCTGGGATGACATGACTGACAGATGATGCTTTGCCAGAGATGGCCTGCATCTGTCACCCCTGAGCTTCCGGATACTGGCCAAGGCTATTGCCACCCCTATAGTGCCCTTTTTAGGCAGTGCTCCAAAGACCAAATTACCACCATAACAGCTACAAATAAATGCAATCTGAGGGTCATGCTACTCAATGCTAGAAGTCGAAATCTCAAAATGCACTCGCTCGAAGCACTCCTTAAAATGGAGAACATCGACATTTGTGCTGTAATAGAGACCTGGTTCAAGGCATAAAAAAGCAGCCCTGCACTACCAGGCTATAACTCATTCCACACCTTTTAGCCCCAGAACTTGGACCGAAGCACCAAAGGCAGTGGTGTTTCTTTATTCATAAACAATGAGCACACCTCCAGACTGGTAGCCCAACATAATGCATCTGAGATACTTCAGGTGCAGCTAACATTGGGTAAGAAAGCGATTCAGGTCATGGCCTCCTATAGGTCCCCAGCCATGTCCCAAGACTCGCACTTCACGTTCCTAAGCACCCGGGAGAATATTAGGGTCCAACCTAACACTCTCATACTGGGCGACTTCAACTACCCCTCCATTAACTGGGAAAACTACTCATGTACCAATACACTTGCCCAACGCTTTCTGGAATTCATTAATTCCAATGCCCTGGACCAGCTCATTCTTACTGCCACTAGAGGTAGCAACATCCTTGACCTGGTCATTACTAACATGGGCAACCATTGCTCTACACCAATAGTCAACTCCTCCCTGGTTAGATCCGACCACAAACTAATCACCTTGGAATTCCACCCCCCCCCCCCCCAGTAAGGTAACCACCATGAAAAACTTCTCCAAAGCTAACTTTGGGTTCCTAAAAACAGAGGTGGCTAACTTCACAGCACCCATGCAAATAGAGAATAGTTGCATGACCGCCGAATCATACACCAATGCACTGCACGAAAATGGACTCAAATGCATGGATCTTGCCATACCGAATAGAACCAAGATGCTCTCCTCAAAAAAAAAGGAAGCCAATCTACTGGTCCCCTGCCATAAACAAACTTTACAACAGAAGGAGGAAACTGATGCGGAATAAGGTGAAGTCACAAGACTGGAAAAACTCCCTTATCAGCCTCAACAAAAGGTTGAGATCCCTCATCAAATCCTCTAATGCTAGCTATGAAAACAGAATTGCAGCAGATAGTAAAGACAACCACAAGGCCTTCTATAGTTATGTAAAGAATCTCCATGGCAATACCCATATTTTCTCTGAGCTACTGCACAATGGTACGTCCTATACCGAGCCAACAGATATTGCCAATATATTGGCCGACAGATTCAGTGCCAACTTTACCCCCCCCCAAGGACCAATTACAATACCAGTAGATTGCCAGACACCCAACCTTACTGCTGCATAGGTTAAAACAGCACTGTCCAAGGCCAAGAATACAGCTTCTATGGGACCTGACAATATCCCCGGCTGTGTTCTACATGAACCTGGTTCAAGGCTCCCAAGAGCACCCCAGCACTACCAGGTTATACCTCATACCATGCTTTTTGTACCCAAAACTTGGACCGAACCAGAAAAGGAGGGGGAGTATCAATATTCGTCAAAGATACCCACACCTCCAGGTTGGTGGCACAGCACGAAGCATCAGAGACTATCCATGTGCAACTAACAGTGGGTAAAACTGCCTTCCAGTTTATAGCCTGCTACAGACCACCCTCCCAAACCCAGGAACCCCACTCGGCCTTCCTGAGAACACTGGAAAATATGAAGGTCTCTCCAAACACCATTATATTGGGCGACTTCAACTACCCAAACATAGACTGGGAGCATTACTCAAGCTCCAACACCCTAGCCCAAAGGTTCCTAGAATTTATAAACTCAAATGCTATGGAACAACTTGTTATCACTCCCACAAGAGGGGAAAACATACTGGACCTGATCATCACCAACATGGGGACTCTATGCTCCAGACCAGAAGTGTATCCCTCACTGGTAAGATCAGACCATAAACTAATCTCACTGGATAGTCACATCCCGACCCCACCCTCTGCCCAGAAAACCACAGTGAAAAACTTCTCTAAAGCAAATTTCACACCCCTCAAAACTGAGGTGGAATCCTTCAAAGCCCCCGGGCCTGTGGAAAATATGGCCCAGACCGCAGAATCCTTTATAAACGCATTCTATGAACACCTTCAGGAATGCATGGATCATGCAATCCCAAATAAAACCAAAACCCAATCCTCCAAAGGCAGACGTCCTGTCTGGTGGACCCCAGCCATAAACAAACTATACAATAGAAGGAGGAAGCTACTACATGATAGAGCAAAATCGCAAAAAGGGAAGGCATCTCTGATCAGTGTTAGCAAAAAACTACGGGCACTCATAAAATCATCTAAGGCCAGCTTCGAGAGAAAAATTGCACAGGACACTAAGGATAATCACAAGGCTTTCTTTAGTTACATTAGGAACCTGGGTGGGAATTCCCAGATATGCTCATAATTAGTCCAAAATGACAAAAAATACACCATACCCACAGACATTGGCGGCATCCTAGCTAACAGGTTCAGCGCAAACTCCCCCCCCCCACCAAAAGGGCAAATATCTATCCCAGCAGAGTGCTGCCCCCCTGACATCTCAGATGCTCAGGTAAGAGCCGCCCTCTCCAAAGCAAAAAACACAGCATCAATGGGACCAGTCGGTGTCCCGGGCTGCGTCCTACATGAACTCCAAGAACAGCTAAACCCACACATAAAACTACTGTTCAATCTCAGCCTTACCATAGGATATGTACCCAAAGAGCGGCTTACAGCAACAGTGGTCCCTCTCCATAAAGGTGGTGCCTCAACGGATCCTGGAAACTATCGCCCCATAAGCCTGACTAGCTTGGTCTGCAAAGCTATGGAAAGGATCATCATGGACCTCATAAAAAAAGATATTGGGGACCTACAGACACTGGATCCTACCCAGTTCGCCTTTGTTAAGGGCAGATCCTGCCTCTTAAACCTGGTCGATTTCTTTGAAACAGTCACCAAGGCCATTGACGAGGGGAAGGTGGTCCACACAGCCTACCTGGACCTCGCAAAAGCCTTCGATACAATATCCCACTCGGGCATTATAGATAAGCTCACCAGCTTAAATATAAACCCCTATGTCACTAGATGGGTTGCAAACTGGCTCAAGGACAGAACCCACATGGTTAGAATTGCTGGAGCCATGTCAGACTCCAAACCAGTTACAAGTGGCATCCCACAAGGCTCAGTCCTGGGACCTCTCCTGTTCGGTATATATTTCTCGGAGGTACAGGCCAACACGGAAAGACTGTGGCTGACCAAGTTCGTAGATGACTGCAAACTTGGCGCTATAATCGACTCTCCAGCGACACAAGCATCCTCCAAAAGGGCCTCATAGAAACAGACAACTGGTGCCAGAGCCATGGCCTCAAGCTAAATGCCAAAAAGTGTATAGTCATCCCCTTTGTCAAAAACAAAGTGCCCACAAATTACCACATAGGTGGTAATCCATTAAGTACAGAAGAAGTAATTAGGGACCTGGGGATCCAAGTTGATAGCAATCTCTCATTTGACAACCACGTGGCCAAAGTGGTTAGAAAAACATTTTATATAGCCCACCTAATCATGAAGGGATTCACATCTAGATCAGGGGAGGTCATCGTGCCTCTTTACTCATCCTTCATCAGGCCCATAATTGAGTACAATGCCACCTTTGGGATGTACCTTACCAGACACCTGCAGCAACTGGAAAGACCCCAAAAGTACCTCACCAAGAGGATCAAAGGGCTCAAACAGATGCCATATGCTGCCTGGTTAAAGAAACTCCAGCTCTACTCAGTGGCATACCGCCTGCTCAGAGGCGATCTGTGCCTGACGTATAAAGCCATGTCCAACCCGGAATTAATGGACATGCTGCACCTCAGAAAATCCAAATCCCATCGAGCTACCCGCTTGAGAGACTTGAACCTCAGCACTGAAATAAATAGGACATGCTGGAGGGACAGATTCATAACCCAGAGGCTCCCTTCACTCTGGAATAAAATCCCAGTCCAGGTTAGGCAGAGTCCCTCATTGACTCTCTTCAAGAGGAATCTTGATGAGTGGATGGGGGATCGTAGGTTTACCCCGGGTATCACTTCTGTGTCACTGTTAGACAGAGGCACAGTATACTAACCTCGAAAAAGGGCGTAGCAAAATTAATTTAAAATGGGTGGCGAAAGCCAAACACACTCTGGCTAGGCTTATAAATGCCCTAGGACAGATAGCCTAGTATGAACCTATGAACCTATGAACTACATGAATTGCAGATTGAACTGTTACCTCACCTATGTGTCCTGTTCAATCACAGCCTCACCTCAGGCTTTGTCCCTACCAAATGGCTCACTGCTACAGTCATCCCTCTTCATAAGGGAGGAACAACTACAGACCCCAGGAACTATCACCCCATTAGCCTGAAAAGTCTCATATGCAAAGCTATGGAGCACATCATCATGGACCTAATAAACAAGGATATAAGGAATCTCCAAACTCTGCATCCTACACAGTTTGTGAAGGGTAGATCATGCCTGCTCAAGCTTGGTCTACTTCTTTGAGTCACTCACCAGAGCTGTGGATGAAGGCAAGGTGGTTCCTACAGCCTACCTTGATCTGTCCAAGGCCTTTGATACCATTCCCCACTCAGGAATCATAGAAAAACTCACTAAGCTAGGCATCAACCCCTATATCACTAGGTGGGCTGCAAACTGGCTCACAGATAGAACCCAGTGTGAAAGTGGCTGACTCAAAGTCAGACTGCCGACCAGTCATGAGTGGAGTCCCACAGGGTTCAGTCCTGGGTCCTTTCCTGTTTGGTATCTACTTCTCTGAAGTCCAGGCCAACACGAAGGGACTCTGGCTGACAAAGTTCACAGATGATTGCATGTTGGGAGCTATTATTAACTGCCCAAGTGATGTTGACATCCTACAGAAAGGCCTCAATGAGACCAACGACTGGTTTCAGAACCATGGCCTTAAGCTCAGTGCCAAAAAATGTGTCATCATCCCCCTTGGGAAAAACCCGGTTCCCTTGAATTACCACATCGATGGTAGTCCACTGAACACAGAAGGCGTTATAAGAGATCTAGGAACACAGGTTGACATCAACCTCACTTTTGACCACCACATTACCACTGTGGTTAGAAAGTCCTTCTATGTGGCACATCTCATTACTAAGGGTTTTGCATCCAGGAAGAAAGAGGTCATTGTCCCCTCTACTCTTTCCTCATTAGGCCAATCATCAAGTACAATGCTCCATTTGGCATGTACCTCACTAGACAACTGCAACAACTGGTGAGACCACAAATGTACCTCGTAAAGAGGATCCTAGGCCTTAAACACTTGTCCTATATGGACAGACTCAAAAAACTCCAACTATTCGCTGTCTCATATTGCCTACTTAGAGGCGATCTCTGCTTGACTTTCAAAGCCATGTCTGACCCAGCTCTGTTAGAAATGCTACATCTAAAGAAACCCCAATCCCTCCGCACCACATGCTCCGGAGACCTCAATCTCATTACCACAATCAACAGAACATGCTGGAGGGACAGGTTTATAACCCAGAGACTACCCATGCTATGGAACAGACTTCCCATATATGTCAAGCAGAGCACCTCACTGGGCCTCATCAAGAGAAATCTTGATGAGTGTATGGCAAATAGAAAATTCACCCCAGGGATCACTCCAGTGGCTCTACTCGACAGAGGCACTAGGAACTAAGGTCGGGTGGCACAATGCTGGGGTAATCCTATGGGCTAGGCTTGTAAAGGCTCCAGGGCCATTACCCTAGTACACACCTATGAACCTATGAACCTATGAGTACAGAAAAACATATACAGTAAGAAGAGAAAGAAAATGGTCAAAGCAAAAATCCAGGAGATAAAGAGATCCTGACAGTGACTGCAGCAGAAGCAGGGATAGGGATACAAGAACCAGATGTAGACGCACATACCATCAAACAGAAGACACTGTGATTGTAGCTGCAGGGAATTCAGATTCCCAGTGCTGGACCCTGGGGCCCGGGGGCAAAGCAGACTGGACTGGGCAAAAGGAGGAGAGAAGAAAAGTGAAATGGAACAGTAGCAAGCAAATCATACCAGAGGAGGCCACAAGGACAAAATCCATCAAGACTTGGATAGCCTGGTCATAAAGAAAGAGGTGATAGAAGAAAGGAGAAACAATGCAAGAGCAAAAATGAGTGGAATTACTCAGTCAATTCTATATTATGCAGGCATTGGGCCATGACTGCTTCTCAAAACAACTGACAGACTAAAGTCACTGAACTGACATGACAAAAGTGGGTAAATGAGACTGAAAGTGACTGATGGGATTTGTAGAGAAAGGGCACTATTCAAAGGTAAGAAGTATTTTCTAATGCACTGTGCTTCAACAATAATGGAATGCATATATAGTTATACTTATGCTTATATCTGTATATAAAGAAACTGTTTAGAAGTTGAAACTTTCTGACCAATGTTATATGAGGAAGTAGTGTGTAAAGGAAGAGGGCACAAATAGGCAGATTGCTGTTACATGATCTTTTGCATAATTCAGCATCTTTTATAATGTTTTTATTTTGATATAAAAGTAAGATTTCTCTTTGAAGCAGTGAGAGAAAGTATTGTGATACCTGAATGAAAAATGGGGAAACTGGAGAAAGAAATTATGGAAAGACCTGTCTTATGTTTGACTACAATGCATCAGAGTGAAATGCAATGCATGAAACTGTCACAGAATTTAAGGCCAAATGCAAAGGAAATAAAACATGACTACAGGAAATTGGAGAGATGATTAGAAGCAAACAACAGATAGAAGGCAATCAGAAAAAGTAAAAGCAAGAAGAACAGGCCCAAAAAGGAACTGAGACAAAAAGACAAGGTGAATGACCCAGGTCCAAAGTCCAAATTGCAAGCTGGAGGGTAACAAAACCAATTATTTTTTGTATGGGGGAGGGGTATATGCATAGGTGAAGTTAAAGGACAGAAGGTCCAGCACAGCAGGGAAACCCAGGAGATGTAAGACATTCAAAGGCAGCAACTACAGGAGGGGAGGTGGGTACAACACCAAACAAAACAGAAGGGAATGAACACAGACTGAAAATTGTAACCTAGAACACATGGGGGAGGATTCACACCTGATTAAAAGGAAAACAAAGTACATGGCACAATGAGTACAATAAAAGGGGATGTGGTACATCACTACTAGACCAAATTGAAGGTAAAACAGGAAGGGAATATCATGAGTCCACAGCACCTCAAGGGAGAAATAGACAAAAAGTATGAGTGCGTTGGGGACAAGAAGGTGATGGACACACTTTTCTGAAATGTATTACATGCAGTGACTGAAAGGGTGAAAAAGTGGGGAGGGAGATGGATAATTTGACAATGGAGAATAAACAGAAGGAGTTGGAAAACAGGAAACCTGAATGCCCAAAACAATGATATAGAGGACATTTACAGCAGGCTTTTTGAAGAATGGATCATATAAAAATGTATTGAGTGGAAATCAGAGGGAACTTTAATGTCAGACTATATCACAAGAAAGACAGGCTATTTGGCAAAAAAAGAGTAGAGTATAAAGATGAAAAGAGACTTAGAAAAGAAAATGAAAGGTGAG
This sequence comes from Protopterus annectens, assembly GCF_019279795.1. Classification (NCBI taxonomy): domain Eukaryota; kingdom Metazoa; phylum Chordata; order Ceratodontiformes; family Protopteridae; genus Protopterus; species Protopterus annectens. The sequence goes on from NC_056733.1 coordinate 300,778,799, forward strand.
TGGAAGTATATATGTAGGGAAAGGTATCCTGAATAAAGGCAGTACATTTAGAAAGACTCTAAAAATAGTGGAGGAGATAGAAATACAGCAGAGGTACATATCAGAGCATGCAGAGGTAGCAGTGACAACAAGAAGTGAGAGAGGGAAAAAGTGGAGAGGTTGGGATGAAGATAGACAGTCTAGAACTGGAAAGTTCAGAAAAAGAAGTAACAATTGTTGCACTCTTGCTAAATGTTGCAACATCACAATAAACACCTGTTCATACAGTGCATAGACAGAAAGCACAAAAACAATAAATTGAAAAACCATAACAATACACCATCAACTGCATAACTATAGCAATAATTGCATAACAATTCTTTAAAAAAATACCTTTATTGAATTATCACTTGTGACACAGGCAAACTTACATTTATATAAAAGTAAACAAGCCATATTAACAAGTTCACATTTACAAACAATATACATCACATATATTGTTCTATACAGTATAACTAATTCAATGGTACATAAATTGTTCATTTCCCATCATTCCTTAAACCTCTTTCCTCCTCCAAAACATATTTTCTGCATGTTCTATTCTCACAATTTCTATTTTTATGTAATTTGCACCTACCCTTTTCTAAAGGTTTTTATTTATTTTATTTTATTTTATTTGAACTTTGTTTGCCAGGATAATCCATTGGGCCGAATGAGCCCATTTTCAAGTGGAGTCCTGGGGAGAAAAGCTCCACAGATACAATGTCAAATATGCAATAAAGAATAAAACAGAATACAGTAGTATGAATGTTACATAGCATTTTGTTAGAGTGTCAGAAGTAGTACATATAAGCAAAAGATAATGTTAAAGCAACATGAAAAACAATACATATAAGTTGACAAATTTTAGTTGTCTATGTACACAAGCAAATGGAAAAAGTGTTAAGTAAAATTTTAGCTAGTAGATATGTACAGAGAATATTTACATAAATGGTAGCTACAATATGAATGTTCCCATAGGAGGGAAGAGTTGTGGAGTAGGGGGTGAGTAGTAGCTGGAGGTATTATGCAGGATGGGTACAGGAGCATTCCCAGAGAGAAGATAGGTGTGAATGGAGGAGAGATTTAAAGACTGAAAGGCTGCTGGAATTGTGGATATGAGATGGGAGTGAGTTCCAGAGGCGGGCCAGGGAAAAGGAAAGTAAGAGTTTGCCTGCTGGACGGGCTGGTTTGTGGAGATGAACTAGGTTCTGAGTGTTGGTTCTGAGGGGTCTGCTAGGGTGGTGGATGGTGAAGGCTGAGGAGAGTGAGGGGTAGAGTGAGGGCTTAAAAATGAGTTTGTGAGCATGAGTAAGTTGAGTGTAGGTAAGGTAGTAAGGTTACTCTTCCTGTTTTGTTATCTCTGTTACAATATTCGATATAGTTGGTTTAGAATTTGATTTCCATTTTCTAATAATTGCTTTTTTTGGCAACCACCAAAATTAAACTTAACAAGACCTTATTATGTCTAGCCAATTTAGTTCCTGCATCCCAGCTCAAAAATCATTTCCATAATTAAACTCATTTGCTCACCCAGAATTCCTGAAACTGTACTCTTTAGGGAAATTTTAAAGTCTGCCAACTCATTACACTCTGAAAACATATGCTCCCAAGTACCTCTTTCTTCTCCATCAAACTTCCAACATTTGCCATCTACCTGAGGAAAAATTCTTTGGAGTCTGCTTGCAGTATAAAGGTACATATGCAAACATGTCCAAGTAAAAATCCTTATCTTCTAGACTTTGTTGCATATTTGGGAGAAATACATTTGTCCTCCCATTTCTGAATTGCTTATCTAGTCAATCTTCTCAATATTTTATGACCTTTTCTGATAGATTCCTGCAGTTATTGTGCATTATTTTATATGCCCTACTAATTACCCAGTTTTAACAGCAGCTTCTGTTCCAGATTCAGCAGAAAACTCAACCAGTGCAAGTCTTTCACTTAGTACTCCCATGTACATTTCCTTTGTCTATACTCTGATATCAATCCCTGATAGGGAAGGCAGTCTGTAGTCTGTTGTCAAAATGTCTTCTTGGCTTCTTCCTATTCTACTACTTTTCCTTCTCTAATTATTTGTTCCCAATACAGTGGTTCCTTTGCCAGCTTCATCCATTAAATTCTAACCCCCTCTTACCTATTCTCTGTGCCCTAATTGCAGTCATCCCTATTTCAGAGTCTCCTTTCTCCATTCCAATGTTGTATACTTAGCATACTTTATGCTACTAAACATTCCTTTTGAATGTTGTTATTTTCCTTAAGGATCTATATCGAAAATCCCACTTTCTCCTTATTTCTTGAATTTCCTCCATGTTACATCATCATCCCTTTCCACTTTGAATTACAGCTTTCTGCTTGTGTTATGTATAACAGCCTTAACTGTGTAGCTCCAAAATATCCCTTTAAATTAAGTAATCCTAAACCACCTTGTGCTGTTGGAAGGATCAACCTGTCCCACTTGATTATTGCCCTTTTCCTTTCCCAGATAAAATTCTTCAACTCTTTATTAAATACTATCCACAACGTCTCCTCTGATTGATAAACGTAGGCCTGACATATGTATAAAACTAAAGGGACTAAAATATTTTTATTGCTTGTGTCTTGCTACCAGTGTCAGTTTTTTTTTGTATTATCTTTTGTTTAATCTCTTCCCATATATCATTTTGCCACAACAGCATCCTTTTTAATCCATACTCCTAAATGCTTCATTTTATTATGTCCCCATAAATATGGGTATTGCTGAATCAATTCATGTATAGGTACATAGTTTGCAGCTATAGCTTTTGTTTTATCTTTATTGATTTTTATAACTCAAAAAAACTTTGAACTGTCTCATAATGTTTCACAGCACTGGTTCTATCAGGTACAAAATAATGATGTCTAAAATAAAGTCAGCTTTTCTTGATTAAACCAGCAAAAACTGAGCCTAAAGCAGTGCCAAATCCAACACAAGTAAGAAAAATCACACACTGCTTGCACCACGGACTACCACAAATGTAGTTTTATTTCTTCACAATTTACATACATGGATTGAGCGCTTTCTTCCCTCCAACAGGGACTTCATCAGAATCAATTATTAAAAAACTTTATTCACCTTTCTATACTCCCCTCCTTAATTAATAATTAATCGACATCATCCCTTAATGAATTTTTTAAAAAGAAAATACACACAATGACCCTTGAACAATTTGGCATTTTAGAAAAAGTCTCACCAAACCCCAGAGGGGGAGACTTTAGAAGTCACATTGAAGAAAGAGAAGTTAGGTGGCAAATAAAATTACAAGCCAGTCAAGTCCCAGGATTAAATGAAATGATATCCATCAAGCCAATATTGAATAGGAAGGCTGCATCAGTTAAATAAATACATTATTTCTTAGGTTTCAACATTCATTTATTTTTTTAACTTTTTAATTATTGATATTTTATAGATATAACATATTGTCTTTTTTATTACAAATTCTAATAAAAAGTTTTTAAAACATATGTTTTTTAAAATACTTTATAATGATAATGAATCAGAGTTATTTTGTAATGGTTTAGGGATGTATTTGTTATTGTTCATGGGTCATTGTGTGTATTTTCTTTTTAAAAAAATCATTAAGGGATGCTGTCAATTAATTATTAATTAAGGAGGGGAGTATATAAAAGTGAATAAGGTTTTTTAATAAATGATTCTGATGAAGTCCCTGTTGGAGGGAAGAAAGCACTTAATCCGTGTGTTTAAATTGTGAAGAAATAAAACTACATGTGTGGTAGTCTGTGGTGCAAGCAGTGTGTGAATTTACTAGCTTTTCTTGATTAACATACCAACTATATCCTTGAATGTCTCTGTCTCTTATTTTCTTTGCCATAGATTCTAAATATAATGCAAACAGCAAAGGGGAAATAGGACACTCGTGCCTGGTTTCCCTGTTCAGAAACAATTTATCGAGATGAACCCTCCCACTTTGATTTTTGCTTCTGATCCTTATACATCCTCCTTATTAATCTTATTATTGTAAAAGGAAATGCCAGTGCTTCCATTGCCCCACTTGTATAATCCCAGCTTACTCTGTTAAATGCTTTTTCTGCATCAAGACCCACCAGCAACAATGGTATCTTCTTACATTCTGCTTCCCTCTGGATAATCACTGTTCTATTACTGTTGTCAAATGTTTGTCTCTCCTCCACAAAATAATTTGTTCGATATCTATCAATTTTGGTAACACCTTTGCCATTCTTTTAGTCATTATAGACATAACACTTTATAATCGTGGTTTAAAATTGAAATGGACTTACATGAAGCTGGATCTGATGAGTCTTTACCACCGTTAGGTATAACAGCCACCACAACTTTTTTTCCAGGATGTCCGTGCTTCCCTTCCTTTTAAAATGCTCCCCAGAATTTATAGACTCCATGTAGGCCCCATGTAGAGCTTACACGGAATGTATCCATGTACATGGCCATGGTCCCCCCTCAGCAGCGTGCCATACATATTAATGAGAGCCAAGGAGCATGGATATTGAATAAGTGTTGTCTTTTATTTTATTTTGTTAAATGCATGTTTGTGTGGAGCAGAGTGCAGCAATGCCAAGCTGTGCTCACATGTAGACAGCTGACACCTGCCAGACATCTAGAAATACAAACTGGATGTAATTAATAAGCATAATGACATTTTATTTTGTGTGTGTGAGTGTGTGTGTGTGTGTGTGTGTGTGTGTGTGTGTGTGTGTGTGTGTGTGTGTGTGTGTGTGTGTGGTGCAGAGTGCAGCTAAGCTGAGCAGAGCTCATGCATACATGGCAGACACCTGCCAGACATCTAAAAATAGAAACTGGATGTAATTAATTATTTATTTGTTGCTATGTTTAAGCACGTTTGTGTGGTGCTGCACAGTGCTCAGCACTCCTAACAGGTAGCTCAGTGGTATATGTGAAGGTATACCAGATTTCTTAATATCTACATAGCTAAATGGATAGAGTTATGGCTGTATGCATAGTAGGTTCAGGGTTCAAATACATGGAAGTGAGAACTTGTCTGTATTTTTGTTGCACACGTTATGGACAGGATTTTAAAATATGGCTTTGCTGTGCTTTGCAACTGTGCTCAGACTTAAGTACCACATAAACATGGTAAAGGCTACCATTGTTTGCAGTGTGCTCAGCTTCGGTAAAACCTCGATTGTTCATGTTTGCACACTGCTCAGCTCTGTTTGGCTGGTTTGCATTCTGCTAAGCAATGCAGCACTTTTTTGAATGTTGCTCAATGACGTGTAAGGGTGGGAAAATAGCCTGTATAAAGAGCGCTAGGCAGAAATTGTACAAAATCCATTGGAGTTCAATCATCTGTCAATATGGCTGGTAGTGTTGGAGAAGGTGTGCACTTTCGGGCACAGAGGTGGAGCATTCAGGAGACAACGGTCATAGTTGGGCTCCTTGTCAAAAATCATGAAGCTAGGCTGCTGCAGGATGGTTTTCAGGGCTTGAAGTGTAAGCCAGAGGCCTGGGAATAGCTGGCCAGGGAACTTACCAGTGTTACTGGTGTCCTTGCACAGGTAAGCAGTGTCATCACTACCATGATGACCTGAAAAGATGAAAGAGGGGAACCTTGGACACATGGGTCCAAGAAGCGAGGGCAGGGAATCCCCCACAAGTATGTAAGCACTTTTACCTCTATTTCACCAATATGTAATCTGAATGTCTGCAAAATTGGTATGGATAATGGTGTGCTTCTCTCCCAACAGCTGCAGCTGAGAGGGCTCGCAATGTTGAGTCTCATGCCGGGTGGCTGGCCAGGTTATGCCATGAGCATGGTGAGTATGGATGTATTATGCCAACTGTAGTGCAATAAGCAAGAAAGAGTAAAGTATTAACTGTAATAAAGTATATAACATAAAGTCTGTATTGCAATAAAGTTGGAATTAGAGCTGTAGTGTAATACATGAATAATAACTGTAGTTCAATAAAAAACAAGAAACAATACCAATAACAGCAAGGAAAATGGTGCACATCAGAATTGTCTTGTCATAATCATTGCAGTAGAGCTGTATACATTGAGTCTGTAAGATAAGGTTGCTGCAGTCAAGTATAAAACTGTAATATCTGTAGAATGCAAATCTAATGGCTGCATACTGTATTGCTTAACCCACAGTACTGCTCAAGGCTTCTCTAGGCCAATACTGGTCACATAATGCTCTGTCTTCCACAGACATCAGGTAATACATGTATATGGGTGAGTTAACCCACTCCACAGCCAGATATTGTGTGTGTGGACTTCATAGATATTGCAAACCAATAACAATAATATGTGTTCACCTGTATTGTTGAAAGTGAAATAATGCTGTAGTAATATATGCAGTATGGTTATATACCAGGCATGTGTGTTCTATTGGCATTGCAGTCTAGTAACACACTGTGACAGTACTAGAATTCTAGAGGAAAGTCATGTAACTTGTACTGCACAATTCATAGTATGTTTCCAGGTAGTCTGCAGGCAAGTATCAGTCACCCTGTAGTCAGCAGTGCCGCAGTATCTCAGTCTGTAAAATTTCTTGTATAGTGTACATTTTACCAAGCAAAGTCCTGGGTTTGAATTCAGTGCTATGTAGCACAACATTTTCAGTGTCAGTCACATAATGCTCACAATTTCTCTCTCCCCAAGGACTCAAAAATGTGATGGGTGAGTTAGCCCATATTATGTGCAGATATTGTGTTTAGATCTCACAGAATGTTACACTCAATAACAAGAATGTGTGCATCTGCATTGTTGATTCAGAAATAAAACAGTGTAATCCCAGTATGGCTGTATCTCTTGCTTGTCCATACTATGCTGCTGCAGTCAATTATTAAATTATTTCCAGATGTCCCCTGCAGTCACAGCTTGTGGGTTCTACTCCCATGCCTGCCAACTAAGCCATGATGGCTGTCTAGTTTAATTACTGTACACAAACATGTCTCTCAAGTGTCACAATTTATCATAATGTAATTAGAATTGACAAATCAGCCTGTCACATGTTTATCAAATAAATTATTACTGAGTAGTTCTGTATCTGCATTTGTTAGTGCTTGGCCATTATTGTCCCATGCTATCAGCTTGAGAGGTATGTACATGCTATAACAGCTATATGAGAATTGTAGTCACTGTAATCACAACTGTCAGTACACACCTGCAGAAATATGTATGGCCAGTGTTGTCAGGGATATCATCTGCAAGGTCACTAATGGAATGTTTTTCTCTCTCTCACCACCCCTTATCTTAATTTGTTCATTATTGTAATGTATCATTATGATTTAATATTAACATATTTTGTTTAACTATATTTTGGAAAATGTGGTTGATTATTATGTTTTATTATGATTCAATATTAACACATTATGTTAAACTAACTGTTTTGTTGGCTGTATGGTTTACTTCACACTGGCATGGTGTTACCATACTGACTGTTATGTCACATTATGTTGTGTTGCACATAACATACATTAATATGCATTTGGATTAATAAATATGATGTGCCATTTTGTTAACACTAACAATGGTTTGGTTGTTACTAACCATAACATATTGCTTTACCTCATGTACCACAGCACGTCAAGGTAGATCAGTTCTGGCTGATCCCCCAACCGCCCGTGGCACTGGGTCCCAGCACATCTGGGACGTAGACTGGTGTTGCTCCCTCTGCTGCCCTTGCACTACCTACAGTGTCAGATAGTACCGCCTCAGGGGATGGGGCCTAGCCCCCCTCTGGGAGTGGTGGCAGAGGGAGAGTGGTCATCTGTTATGAGCTACCAGTCCTGGTGCACAGGATAGTCCACTCTGGCTATGACCAATGCCTGCAGCGGACTGAGGGCATGCTGGCCAACCTGGTGGGGCAACATCACCCTGGTGCACAGCCTCTAGCACAGCCACCCTCACAACAGTGAAGGAGCAGTGACAATGGTCCCATGGGTGGGGACATGAGTCACACTGCTGCTGTCTGGAGGCATATGGGACTTGGATTCCACAACACCCTCCCTGTCAAAGGTGTTCACCCCCCTCATGTGTCACACACTGCCCCTGTTTGCTGTCTTGACTGTTTGCAAATGCATCCTCACCTACCCAACTTACCTCCCTCACATGTAGCTATGCCCCTTCCCCAAAATTCCACTCTCACATTAAAAAAAATGGCCACCTGTCCCCCCCAAAAATTATCTTCCCATACATAGCTCTCCATTTCACACAAGTGTCCACTGGACACACGTAATTCGGTCCAAATGGCTTGACAATGCATTTATGTTGTCCTCACCCCTCTCTCAGGGGTTTTCCCCCTGCTTGCCCTCATTTCATCACTTTCCTATCTCCCCTTTTTTCTTTCTTTTATATTTTTTAGCACGGAGCTGTGTGGTGCACCGCATCACTCAGCTTCGCTTAGCACAGCTAAATACAGCTATGATGAGTATATGTGTTTTTAAAATTGTAAGTCACATGTACAAAATAAACACCCCTGCCATGTTTCGACCCCAAGCCCATCACACCTGCACGACACTGCATTTACCTACCATGCCATGGAACTCTTAGTTAAAACAGTTGGTCTAAACAAAACATAGTAATTGCCAATCATTGTCATTAGGTGTGTTTCAGTGGAGCTGTGCCACACTGCACAAACAGGAATAAACAGGAATGGAAAAACTGGGAGTGTACCTTGGATTCTGGTGCAATAGTACACCACTAGACAGTCAAACACATGATAATGAATGTAATTAAGGCCTGTGATAAGAGGTAAATGTGCCCTTTTATCAGCAACATGTAGAAAGTCACCTCCTAAGGCATTTATGACAAAATACATGTTCAACTGGGACTCTGGTGCAGAAATACATCCATATAAAGCCATGCACATACTGATGGATGTAGAAAATGTTTGTCACAGCCTGTATGTGTGCACATATATCTTGCAAGTACACCTGCTGTAACAGTGACTCAGTAGCTCAGTCTGTTAAATTATTTGCATACAGTACATTTTGCCACACACAATCCTAGGTTCAAATCCAGTATTGTGCTGCATTTCAATTACATTATTGTGAAGACAGCAATTAACGGATCACTAAATCACTCTTTAGCTACACAAAGCATTGCAAATTAAATAACCGCTTGTCAGCGCATGAAGTCACAGGCCTGCAGGTAGGGACACACTTCACATATCCATATAGCAATACTATATGTTGCCTAGTACTCTGTTAGTGACACAGTTGCCTAACATCTGTACCTTAAACACATGCCTTAATTGGAGTGCAAATTGTACCATCACCCCAACATTGCCTCTACAACAAGGTGTACACAGCTGACACAGATACAGCTACAGCTTGTTGTCCTACAAAGAGTTCACACTCTCTGCCTATGTCTACTATCTGCAGCAGCAGCTGCGGCCTGTGGTACACACAGCTCTATGTAAAGGTTTCTGCTACAGACCTAACCTTTGTGACAATGTAGTCTCCTCACCCCAGTAGCATCCATCTCAACAGATAAGAAAGGGGACCAAGTCTACATGAAGGCCATATATATTGCTCAGTGGTTGCATGTCATTAGCTAATGTGGTTGCATGTCATTGGCTAATGATAATGTAATTCAGCTGCTTTGGCTGCAAGTAGCATTTCAGAACCACAGACTGACTTAGAGGTAATCCCCTGCTGATGGGAAGCATGTTTAAAAGTTAGGGAGCTGGCTATGGGGAACCATTCTGTATGTGACCTTACTCACACAGCACACCCCTTTGTGAAATTTTACCAGACACACAATTCAACAGAAGAGTACTTCACTCTAGCAGGTAGGTAACTATTTTTTGTGTATAACAGGATTCATATGGGAGGATAGAGGTATGGGGAATAGGGATTACAGCAGTAAGCTGGTCATAGACCTGTGGTAATGACATGTCACTAATACCCTGTTGACTTACACCTACATGGGACATACAATACATCAAGGTGGCATTGTCTTTTGTCAGTGTGGCACACTGGTGTTGTCTGACTGTCCCTATATAGCGGTTGTTATAGTACACTGCTATTTGTTTGGCACTGTTTCTATGACAAGGGACACACCACAGTGGACTGGAGTATCGGGTGTATGATCATACAGCAGAAGCTGTCATGGCACACAGGGAATACCTTGGTAATGGTACAATCTCGGTTGTATCCACACACATAGTATGTTGTCACACTGTGGGTTATGCCATGTGTGAGAAAGCAGTGGATGGTGCCAGCCATTTTGCCCTTGTTGTATCTGTACATAGTGGATATCCATGTATCTGATCTTGTAATGTGTTCCCCTTGTGTTTCCTTCTCAGGAATAATGCACGACAGACACCACCCACCCTTCTCAGATGCAGAGAATGAGATAATCTTGCAAGGACTAAGGCAGCATCATGACATCCTGTTTTCCAGGGTGATACATAATAGGGAACAGTGGGCTGCATTGTGGTCAGACCTTATCCTTGACTTTAATGCCATGGGCCAGAAGGGCAGGATATATGAACAGGTTTGACACCGGGCAACCAATGTGATTAATGCTACACTTCGGCGGGCAGTGGATATAGCCAGGGATTATGCTGTCACCAGTGCAGAGCCTGCAGTGGAACAACAACTCTCGGCCACTGAGGAAGTCATGAAATACCTAGGCACACACGACAGCTCCCAGGCATCCATCACACCATACATCATGTAGGTGGCTGCCACAGTTTCCACAGCTGAGGAGAATGCAGGTAAGGTTACTGTGATCAGCATTGTAATACTGTAGCAGTCAGTGTATCAGGCTGTAGATACTTATAGGTTCATAGGTTGGTACTAGGCTATCAGCCCTAGGGCCTATACAAGCCTAGCCATAACAATTCCCTAGATATTTCTTCCCACAATATTTACTTCTCTGGACCCCTGTCTAGCAGGGTGACCGACATGATCCCTGGGGTGAATTTCCTATCTCCCATACAATCATCAAGGTTCCTTTTGAAGAGGGCCAAGGAGGCACTCTGCTTGACATGTCTATTCCAGAGTATGGGGAGTCTCTGGGTCAGGAAACTATCCCTCCAGCATGTTTTGTTCATTGTGATGACAAGGTTTAAATCCCTGGAGCGTGTGGCTCTGAGGGATTGGGATTTCTTTAAGTGGAGCATGTCCAACAGCTCAGGGTTTGATATGGCCTTGTATGTTAAGCAGAGATCACCTCTGAGTAGACGATATGCCACAGAGTATAGCTGGAGTTTTTTTAGATGGTCAGCATATGGCATCTGCTTTAGGCCTGTGATTCTTTTAGTGAGCTGTCAGCAGTGCAAAGCCTACAGTGGAACAACAACTCTCAGCCACTGAAGAATTCCTGGCATACCTTATGTGAAGGTCAGGTCTTTGTTCTTTGGGGGGTGTAACCTCAGGTATACAGTCATATACAGACTGAGACCAATACAACAAGTAACACAGTGGCTACTTTAAATGAGAGCTATATGGATGTACTTATTGTGCTCCAACATGCAGTGGTACTGCCATTACCCCACCCTCAACTTTTCACAGGTCTATCAGGTATTGCCCAAGGCCATGGTCCTGCCCCTGGTAAGTATGAAACTTGTTTTGTTAGGGAAAAAGTATAGTCTAGCATGGTTAAGGACCAGAATAATGCCCTATGTACATGTAATTATGTGTGTAGACAGTGTAGGATGTTTTTAAATGCCAGTATGGAAGAGGTATCTAAGGTTTTGAGAGGGGGTAGTCACAGGAGTGTAGTTCAACAAACAGATACACTTTGGCAGTTACAGGTAAGAGCACATAAGGGTCCTGGTTTAAATGAGGCAAGGAATCTAAAACGCCTTTTAAAATACAACAGATTGAAGGCAAATACATTAGGCAGTGAAATGTGTATTTCCATATAATTGTGAAGAGAGTTGTACTGGGTTTTATGTGTTGTTTTTTCAATTATAATGTCATACTGTGTAAGTAAAAGGTAAATATTACTGGTCATGTTTTACTTGATTTACTTCAAGTAATGGTTATAAAGGTCCTGAGTTGAATTTAAATTGTGTTCCAAGGTAGTGCCTTCTGGACAAAGGTGGAGATGGAATTTATTTGATCACTAATCTAGTTGTGGGCCTTCATTGTTATGAGTCTTGGATGCTTTTCATGCACAATAGTGCAGGCATTAATGTACTGTCTTTTTTTCATTCTTATTGCAGGTGACCATGGGGATTGGAGTCTGTCCCCTACACAACCTGATGTCAGTGTCTCCTTGGACATTGATGATGGTGGCCACAGTGAGGCACAGGTAGGGGTGTTGGGGGCTGAATCTGTCCCAGAGGAAGCCATAACTCTTCTGACCCCATTGTCACTACACACAGTCTGTATCCCCACACATACCCCATCCCCGGGGGCCATAGATATTGGAAGTCAGAGGGTGGAGACATTGAACAGAAAAGTGTGGCAACTATGGCTCCAGTGAGTGTGGATGCTGGCCATAGCCAGAGAACTGGTGATGCCCCACACAGGAAGATTGACAGGGGTGCTTGTAGGGGGCCTGCTGTCTGTCCACCACCTGTTGCAAGTGTCACATTACAAGTCACCCAGTGCATGTTTCAGGCCATCATGGAGGCACAGGCACATTCCGAGTGGAACACCATGTGTATACTTAGGGTTATGGATGCCACACAGTCTGGCATCTGTGACAGTGTCCACCACATTGGGGACACCCTGGATTAGTTGATTAATGCAGTGGACGGACAGTGGGCTGGAACAGTGTCTGTCTTGGACCCCACATTGTCTGTGCTGGAATGTGTTTGGAGTTGAACATTGGATCCATGGACGTATGTCAGCAACACCATCTGCTAACAGTCCATGTGGCCATGCACACTCATGCTCCTGTAGTGGCAGTACATCTAGCGTTACAGAGGGTAGTGTGCTGTCCACACCACCATGTGGCAGGAAATGGGCTCATGGTCCGGGGTGGTCCTGGGAGTGACATGGTCCCTGCAGACAGCAGTCACCATCAGGTACTAGCACTGCTTCTGACCTTGGGCATGGATGTGCCAGTGCAACTCCTGGCAGAACCAGTTCCTGTGTTCAGGGACAGGGGCAGTGAAGTGACAACTTTACCATGTACGGTTCAAAGCTGTCCAACATACAAACATGTAGGGCTAGCACTGAGCTTGACTGTGTAGATGCATACACTCACACACCACTGTCAAATGCAGGACACCTACAGACAAACACAGCACCTCTCCATGGTCCATGTTACATGCTCACCCCTAACTCACACACATGCTGTCTACCATTTGGGCCAGCCTAGGTCTCCTCCATACCCATACAACACCCTGTGCAAGTGATAATACCTGTGCCACATCCCTGTCATCCTTGACATTGATGCTGGGAAGTGAAGCTATATGTCTGATGCACAGGGTGACTATATTACTTAACATGTACTTGTGTAATGAAGTGTTGTGTCACCATGCCACTTGTAGTAGTTAACGAGATACTGTATACTGGTATTTGTCACATGTATGCCACATATATTTGTGTACCTTACGTGGTACTTATGTTGTATTTTGTTGAATTGGCTGTATAGTTACACAATGACAGGTGTGTCATGGACCTGTTTATGTTTCTGTTACAGGAATCTGTTGGGATAACCTATGGATACACAGCAGAAATAAAGCAGCACAGGATGGCATGTCAGCACAGTGGACATATGTCATCAGCAAGGTACAGCACTATAACTGCATGGCTCCATAGGTTCATATGTGTATAGCAGGCTATCAAGGACAATGTTGGCATTTGGCATACTCATGCATTCCTAATCTGTAAGAAGGTCTGCTACCCTTCATAAGTGCCAGCAGTGTTTTGATGGAGATGACACATTTACATCTACATATATCCTGTGTCCAGTACCAACAGTTCCCTGGAAACAGTCATGATTGCTGGGTTTTGCATCCCAGTGTGTAACCTGCACATGATGTGTCACAGCAGATGTGTTCATGACATGATGTGTACTGCCTGTGTTACATACCTGTCTCACCAGCATGTACTATGTATACCACACTGATGCTGCTGGTGTGTAGCACAAGTGACACATGCATTACTCCTGTCATGGATACACAGAAGGTACAAAGTGGGAACTGACACCTCCCTGTATGGAGCCATACTCATCCCCTCCAAAGCATTTCATAGACAGACTGCACATGTACGGTCCTGACACGGAGTCCATAGGACATGTTCTCTACAATGTGTATTGGTGTACCATGGAACCTGTGTGGCTACTACAGTTGTATGATATGCCTGTGTAGTGACATGGCAAGGGTGCTATTGGACTCAGCGATAGCTGTGATGACTGCCAGTTTCAGTATACCAGTGCCAATCTGGGATGTACGTCCCAAACCTGTCAGTATTGGTTGCACAACAGTGAATGCATCCACATCTTTCTGAACAGTGACAGTCAAAGGCTACAGTATCCTCTGTGTTCAATCCATATGTTCCATGATTCCATAATATGTAGTAAAATGTTCTAACAGGCTCACACAAACACATGGCTACATTGAGGCTAGCACCACTTCCAATCAGTGCGTACAGAATATGCCAAGGCACACACACATAGTGGAGGTTGGCTGTATGTAGGTGCACACACTTACCCATGTAATGGTACTACAGATCACAGTACGTGGTGCATGCAACACACCTCATGTCTGCTGCTGCTAACATTTTAGGACATAGTATGCTTGATGACATACACAGGCCTTGCTGTGGTCCGTCCTTTGGGGGTACAAATAAAACACTGCAAAACCCTACATATGTTTAGGCTACCAAGGTTATGCCATATGGATATATACACATGCACCAAGTGGGCTTGAGTTAGTTTAGAACACCCACCTATTTAGTCTTATACACTATAGATCACAGTACGTATCACATGTGCCATGCCTTACATCTGATATTACACTGTCAGATGGTAGTCTTAAGGTGGCTGATATTATCAGGCCTTGTAGAAGAGGGCAGTGTGGAAGCTAGAAGCAAGTTACAGGGCCAAAACGTGTATAACCATTGCATGCCCATTCATTTACAGGGAGATACACACACACACACACACACACACACACACACACACACACACACACACACACACACACACACACACACTTACACAGTCATGCACCAAGTGGGCTGGAGTGAGATTAGAACCCCTACCTATCTAGTTTTATACACTATCGATCACAGTACTTATCAGACGCACAACACATTAAATCTGCTGTATGTGTGAATGCAGGCACAGTAATTGTGCATTACACAAATTAGGCCTGTGTTGACCAGCATCTGTGGCCTACAGTGTGATATTGCTTTATACAGTTATCTGCATCTAGTATCCTAGCAGTGGTATAACTGTAATTATCCTAGCTATGTGTGTATAGTTACCAGTATAGCCATATGTGGCTGCTTGCAGTTACACAGGCATATCTGTGGACAGAGACAAATTGCCCTGTCCATACATGTGTTGACAACATTATACATTACATTACCTACTCACCTGTGTCTGTCTACGTGGTGACATCCAGCAGGCACAGAGGTCTGTGGGTAAGTAGAATTTGTACTGTTGTACCCTTAGCTTGGATCCTTTGAGCAACAGTATGGCTGTGTGATAGTGGAGGTTTTACTCACCATTATTAGGATATGTAGGACAATACAGACACCCACACACACATATTTCTGTATGTAACAGGGATGTATATATAACTGTAGCTGCGTATGTGTATGATATGCATATATGTTATGCAGATATATAGAGGGGTATTTGCTTCAGTTTAATATATATATATATATATATATATATATATATATATATATATATATAATATCAGTATATATCTGTCATTACATAGCGATAGCTATACTATGCATGTGAGTGAAAGATAGTGAGATGGATTTGTATACGTATATCTGTCCGTATAGATATTTATACAGGTCATTTTGATGAAGGGGCAACATGATTGAGCTAATTTTAGCTAAGTATATGGGCATGCCCAGTGGGACTGTCAGTACTAATAAGGTGACTCCAGTCCACACCTAACTGTACTCCAGTCTGGGATTTTGTATGTTACAGACATTAACATCCACCCTTGTTTCTGCAGTATTGCATTTCAATCAAACTGCCCACAGCATTCCCCGGCTGTGTGCTATACTTAATCTGTGACTGTGGTTGGTAATGTTTCACCACCAACAGACTGACTGCCTGCATACCTCTCAACTATCCTGATATCCACAAAATGTCCAGAGTTTTGCCTCATATGTCTGGTCTATTCCTCATACATTTGTGGTCTTCTGGTGAAGTATTGAATATTGACATCACTACATTATACTACTTACTCACACCATTTATGTTTCGGATGTTATATCCTTCAGAACATATGTAATAATGCAACACCTTTACTTCCGGTGACTTTCTAGGTTTATTGGGGTAATATCTGAAATCTGACTCTATGTTTGGGCCTTTGTCCCCACAATCTTACTGGCTTTGTCCAGATTTCTTGCAATAAGAGGTATGACAGTCTGTGAAAACACCAACAGAATATTACCTCACATGCAAAATATGTGAGTAATTCCAGATTAGAACCATCAACACCATTGCCCCTGATAGCTTCCCTAGTCCACTGAGCTACTCCAGTTACCAGACAGAGAGGATTCATTCATCACATAATCAACAGCATAAATATGGACATTGTTATCCTGCATGAGGAGAAATATACAGTGGTGTGAGCAATATCTATGCTACAGCCCTGAGATTGCCTGGTCCACTGACATACCATAGATGATTTTTCTGTTAAAGCAGTTGTATGGGTATACTGCTGTGTTGGGGGTGGGGGACCAATGGCACATGATCTATTGGGATATACAGTAGTCCAAATATTATGTGAGCCCACTGTTTAACATCTCCCTTGAGTGATGTAGTGAATATTCCATCTATGAGACCTAGTGAAAATTAAGAAACACATACTATTGGACTGAGTAGCTGTAGTCCCATGTGGATGTTACATCTGTCCAATTAGTCCACTATATTTCCTTGCATAACAGCAGCAGATCCATACATATGCTATATTATACTAATCCTTACAATTAGTATGTAGCTTAGAGACTTACCTTGCAAATGCAGCAGCTGAGAGACTTGTAGTTCAGGGTTGACACTGTGTGATGCAAGCAGTACACAACCAATACAGGGATAGGTCCAGGTTGTGTGGGTTGCCTGGCATCAACATTTTACTACATGTATGCGAGTAGGAGTAAGGTGTCAGTCCCTAGGGCCCTAGGTTGTCAGTGAATGTGCTATGCATTGTCTCTTAGCCAATGCCAGGGTGTACTGGGTATGCCTAGATCTGCCTACTGGGACATCATCAGGGGGTTCCTCCTCTGAATCCTCTTGTGAGTGTGGCTGTGGTGACCTAGGCACTGGTGGGGGGCTGTGTATCCCTTCCCTTTGCTGATTCTGCTGCAGATGTTTCTGTAGGATCATATTGTGTAGCATAGGTTCGTAGGTTCATAGGTAGGTACTAGGCTGTCAGCCCTGGGGCCTATATAAGCCTAGCCAAAAAGGTTCCCTGGCTTTCGCCACCCAAGAAAATGATTTTCCTGTGCACCTGTCAATCAGTGCTGCAGAAGTGATCCCTGGGGTGAATTTTCTATTTCTCATCCAGTCGTCAAGGTTTTTCTTAAAGAGGGCCAATGAGGAGCTTTGCTTGACATGAATGGGTAGTTTGTTTCAGAGTATGGGAAGTCTCTGGGTCAGGAATCTATCCCTCCAGCATGTTCTGTTTATTGTGGTAACAAGGTTTAGGTCCCTGGAGCATATGGTTCGGAAAGACTGGTATTTCTTTAAGTGTAGCATGTCTAACAGCTCTGGGTTTGACATAGCTTTGTATGTTAGACAGAGATCGCCTCTGAGTAGGCGATATGTGATTGAGTAGAGCTGGAGTTTTTTGAGATGGTCTGCATATGGCATCTGTTTGAGGCCGGTAATCCTCTTAGTGACGTATTTCTGTGGCCTTTCCAATTGTTGTAGGTGTCTTATGAGATACATGCCAAACGGGGCATTGTACTCTATAATGGGTCTGATGAGGGATGAGTAGAGAGGAACAATGACCTCCTTTATTCTAGAGGAGAACCCTTTTGGGATGAGGTGTGCCACACAGAAGGATTTCCTGACTACTGTGGTGATGTGATTATCAAAGGAAAGACTACTGTCCACCTGCGTCCTGAGGTCTCTTACCACACTTTCAGTGTTTAGTGAGCTACGCCTATGTGGTAGTTCATGGGTACCGAGTTTTTCCCAAAGGGGATGACAATGCACTTCTTGGCATTGAGCTTGAGGCCATGACTTTGACATCAAGCATCTGTTTCTGTGTGTGGACATATGTGCACATGTGTCTAGACAGTACTACAGGGCTCCACCAGATATATCAAGGCACAGGAACCATGACTTCAGGAGCCCAAACACATGCTCTGTGATGTTCCTAGTTTGTACATGTGCCTCATTATGGCATTCTTCTATGTGTGTGTGTGTGTGCATTTCTGATGGGTGTCACCATCCACAATTCCATGGCATAGCCAGCATCCCCCCATAAATGGCTGTGTGGGATGTTCCTGCTAGCAAACATCTGGTACAGCTGTGATGCATGCCAGATATGGGAGTCATGATAACTACCAGGGCTGCCAGCACGGGTCTATATTAAAATCTCAAAGTCTGACAATATCGAATACAATATTGTCGACATGAGAATACCGAAAGCACACTACATCGAATTTTTAAACGGAAAATCTCCTTAGGGGGAGATTTCTGTTTACTTCAATGTAGTGCATTCTTGGAGTTGGTATATTTAAGTAGTGGGGTGTGGTGGGTGCAGGGGGGCTTGACCCCCTGCCTACACACTATTTAGTTTTTTTTTATTTAGTATTTTTTATTTTTTTTTGGTTTTGATGGTTTAAGACTTTGATCACTAAAGTACGATCTTTAGTGATTCGTAGTTTTAAACCTTCAAGATTATAATATAGACCCCTGCCAGCACACACATTCATGATAATGTCCTGGGCATTGCACATGGCCTGGCAGGTGGTGGAGTGGTACCCCTTGGGGTTGACATAAATTCTACCCTGCTCACCAGGTGGTGCCTTGATGTACACATGAGTGCAATCTATGGCACCCAGTACCTCAGGGTACTGTGCTACACAGTAAAAGTGTTGTGTATTGCTATCCCTCACCTCAGAGGTGTGCTCACTGGCATGTGGTAGAATAGCATCCAGGAACTGCTGGAGTACCCTGGATGCTGATGCCTATGAGACCCCAATCATGTCCCCATTTGGTCTTTATGAGGTACTGGATACACATATCTTTGTTTCCAATGGGATGGGTTCCCCTTTGTTGGCTCTGGGTTTGAGTTGAGGGTGGCAGAGCTCAGTGAGTTCTTGTAGTATGTCCCTGTCCACCCTGTTGTGCTCTACAATCTCCAGCTCATATAGCTCTTGGAAGGTTATCCTGGGCCTTAACACTCTTCTCCTTCTCTGCCTTGCCCTATTGTCAGCAGCACCAGCAGCATTGACTTTGGCATCTAGCACATACAGATGTTGCAGACCTGCTGCAGCCCCTAGCATTCTTTTAGTTAAAATTCCTAAGTCTGTACCCTTATGGTGCAGAGTGAGGGTGAAAAATCAGAATGTAGGGTATATCCATACTTTATAGTGCTCTACTGTAGGTGCTGACTATGTGATTGGCTACCTATGATGCATTCCACCTGCCAAGTAAATTATTAAGAAGATTTAATGGTTCTAGTTTAAATGAAACAGTGGTCATCAGTAAATAATATATCATTGGCTTGTAGATATACTCAGCAAAGTAGCGCACCATGCAAACACATGGAAACAAGTGCTGCAAAAGTAAACGAAGCTTAGCAGTCACTGTACACACCATCCCTGAAAGGTCATGCTCAGCACATTGGTATGCCATGCAAACACGGGGAAACACACTCCCCAAAGGTAAATAAAGCTTAGCAACCAGTGTACACAACCCCTGTTGAGCATAGCAGTGCACCACACAAACAGGCGCAGCTGAACTCCAGTGAGCTTACAAGTCCTCAGATGCAGCCCCCTCTTGATGTCAGCTACCTCCTCTGTGAACACCAACATGGTTTTGTACCTACACAGAAGGGATATGCGGACATGGTTACCCATTTGTGCTATTCAATAACCCCACCTCATTTGCATAGGGATCTGTGCACACAATCTGTAAACTACATAGTTCCAAGCCCCACCTCATTAGCAACAGCGCCATTCAACCACTGCAGATACTCCATGCAGGGTGCTCTAATATATTTCTGCCACATACTATTAAATGTGGTTTTTCCACTCTATTTCTTTTTCATAAAAGTTTTGCGCACTGCGACACGCTGAGCAAACCTACCCAGATAATTAAAAAAAATTAAATTATTTTAACTTATTCCCCTTACATTTTATGGCACACAGTGGATAGTTTTGCTCATATCTGTATGTGTTATGCCATTTCTATCCATCTACCTGTGTTTTTATAGCCCCTGTTGTGTGTCAGTTTCCTGTACACAGAATATTTCCATGTACACTATGGACACCAACATGGGGTCTGCAAGGTTGCCTGCCTATTTGCTTGCTGGATCACTCTACTTTCCTCATTTGCATGAGATTCACCTCTTTATTAGGTGATTTGCATGTAGGCTTTATTAAATTCCCCCACTTTTAAACAAAACCTTCCAAATTTTTACATTTTCTTCCCTCCTAGCTTCCAAACTTCCACTGGAATACCATCTATTCCTGGAGACTTTCCTGCAGATTGGTTATATATCACTATTTTTTTATCTCATCTACTCTTATCTTAACTGTTAATTGTTGAGCTTTATTTACCTCTAAACTTGGTATGATTAAGTCTTCTAGAAATATTCCCATTTGTGCTTTTTCTTGATTTCCCCAGTTCTATGCATTATACAAATTTTCATAAAATATTCAAAATATCTCTAATACCTGTACACGATCTCTGGTTATTTTTTTTGCTTTAGCCTCTCTAAATTTGGCAACACCTCTTACTACTTTCTGTTGCCTAAGTTGTTGTACTAAAATTTTTTGTGCTCAGGAGTTATTATCAAAAAAACAGCTGTTTAATAGCACTCTTTCTGAACTCATGCATATTATCCCGGTACTCTGTTATTTTCTCTTTAGCACTCAGTAATTGTACCTCTTCTTGTTCTGTGAGATTTTCCATATTTTCGAAAACTTTAACCTTTGACAGCCCCTCTAAATACTTCTTGCTATGTTTTAACAGTATATATATATATATATATTTTTTTACTGTGTTTTTAACTCCATTTTCATTTTATTCCTCTCACTAGCTATAACTTCAGGAGTAATTTTTATCTTCCCTATTAAATCTTGAATAATTTCCACTACCCATTCCTTAAATTCCTTTCTTGGTAATAGGTAGCTGGGGAAGCTCCAGTGTCTAATTTTAATTTATTACCTTGCATTTTTATCATAGTTATTATTGGTACATGATTTGAAATAGTTATTGGATGTGTGTCAAAGCTCTCACTTAAATGCACATGTTTCTGTGAAATATCATTTCTTTCTAGCCAGACCCAGTTATTATACCTTGCAAATTAATATGTAAATTCTCTCAGAGTTCCAACTATTGAATTCACATCTTTCATAACAAACAGTTTTATATATTTCTCCAGATATATACCCTCTTTTGTTATATTTTCCCGTATAGGACCCAGATACAGCCTTATTGCTGCAAATCATATTCCAGTCCCAATCTTTAAGTAATATTCCCTGCTGAAAGCTGATTCTTCCTTCCAACATTTTCTTAAGCTCCATAATAGCAATTTTAGATACAATATAAATGCATGCCAGTGTAATCCTCATCCCTTGTCACTAGCCTCTGACTACCAAAAATCTATCAATATTATCTTTTTTTCATGTTCTATCAGTATTGGTGCTCCTCCAGCAATTAACATAAATATTTATTTTTTCCTTGGTCCCTGATATTCTGCTGAATATCCACTCTTAAATCCTTTCTTTATCAAACTCACATACTCAGTTCTTTCTAAATGTGTCTCCTGTAGCACTGCTTTTTGCATTCTTCATTTCTTAATATAATTAAACATTATTTCCATTTTGTCTGTACCTGTGAGGCCATTCCAAGATAACATGTAAAGCATTGACATTATGATAAGAAGTCATTATTTCTGCCTATTATACATATGAAAGCTTTTTTAAATGTCTATTTCCAGTTCTTTTGTGATACATGCACTCACTGTTTGTTAGGTTCATCCTTTATACAGTTTTATCTTATCATCACTATTTTTAACCTATGTCACATTTTACAAGACTTTTTGTTTTGATGAAAATCATCAAACAAACAAACAAAAAAAACAAACACACCCAAAACACTGACAGAACACTGAAGTCAAAAACACAAAACTGTGTACATCTTCAAATAATGAAGTTTAACCCTCCTTATAGGAGCAATTGTCCCAAACAGACATCTGCAAACACAAGCCTTATCTAACCTAAAATTGAGGTTATCTATACTAAAATGCAAGTTACTGACTGTGCTCCTACTTGCATTACTTGATGTATTTAACTTTGTTCTCCTTCCAGATGTGAAAAAACAACTTGCATGTATTCAGAAAACAATAACTTTTGGCCTTACCAAAACTAGTGGTTTGGGTTTTCATTATTGCCCTATAATCAGCTTGTTTCAATGGAAATATAAGATAAAAGCCCTTAGCTGCAGGCTTCCAAAGAGAAGCAGAAACATGTATTGCTAAATGGAAAAAAATCAGCTCTTCATGTATTTATGGTCTGTGTACATTTGCACCCCATCCCCCATCTCAACAACTAAAGATTACAGCCTATTATCTTAAACAAGCTTTTGTCTAGACCTTTTCTTCTGTTTTTGCATTGTAATGCCTAAATTTCGTAATACTAAAAAAGAAGAATGTAAAAAAGATGTTTATTTTAGTGTCTTTATCACATAAAAAACTAAAAATGCTTTACTATAAAACGTACAATTTATATCATGAAACATTTTAAAGAAATACTGTTAAGAACAAAAATTGTTTTACTTACAGCACACTTTTCCTTCCTCTTGCCTTCCCCTTAGTGTCATTTCAAACATTAATGACATGAAGTGAGGCAAATGCCTTTCAGTTCCCACAAGATTAACAAAGTCAACAAAACTCCATTTTTTTTTACTTTTTCTTATACAGCCATATTGCACAATTGAGATTGATGCTTTGTAATCTCACATTTATTCACAAATTTTCATGTTGCTGATCTTCTTCCTGTGCATCTACATCTCCAAACTTCAAACTCAGTTATGATATACTCCCAATTCTTCTAGTCAACTCTTGTGCATTTCTCTTCTCTCAATCATTTTCTATTGCAACACTAGAAACAGTTTCAGTGGCAACATTTCTCCATGTGCTTTATTATCAGAAGAATGAGAAGAAAAGTCCCCTTCTGCTTGATGGCTCACTTTTTGTTGGGTAAACATTTGTATTTCCTTCTTAGCCTGTTCTGTATCCAAAATGACTTTGATCCCCAGGAAAAAATATTCTGAAGACAGCTGGATACAGCAGTTTCAAACTCACAACTGCCTCTCAGCATTACCTGACTGCTGGAATATTTTTTTTTCTCTTCTGCATAGTGTACTGTGAATAATCATTTTCCACAAATACTCTACTGTCTTCAGATGTTAATACTTTGCCATTTTGCCACAGTTTTGTCAGGATCAAATCTTTCTGATGGTAGGATTGCATTGTTACTAGTACAGGTCTTGGTTGATTTCTCATGGCCAGGTTTGGAGCAATGTGTAATACCAGTCCATTGCTTATTTCTGCCTTCAAAACATTAATACAGTATCTTCCTTCTAGCTTCTCTGTTACAGCAGTAAATCCCATATCCTCCCCACACAATCTGTACTCTAATTCTACCATTTTAAGCATCTCTTCTTGAGCAGTCTCATACCCAGCCAGGCTCTTCTTCATTCTGACCCCTGATTTTTGCAGTTTTACCCACTCTTCTGATTATCTTTTTAAAGCTTCTTCCATTTTTTGCAGCCTTTTGTTATTTGATTTGATAAACTCATTCAGGGTTTCATTTATTTTAATAATCTCTGAACACATTTGACTTATTTTTTAATCTAGATTACTGGATGCCATGTCTTGCACTAAAACTGGAGCTTAAGCTGCTTTATGCTGTACAGCTGCAAGATTTTTCCCAGTCAATGTTTCCTCTTCACCTTTTCTCATTGAATTGCTTTTAGACTCTCTTGGTTTCTGCATTGCTAGCATCCAGGCAGTGTAAGTACTAGCCAGTTACTAAATTTACTAAAAGTGACAGAGGTCATGGCCCTTGTCTTTCAGTTTCTTTTTTCACAATGAGACAGCTGAAGTTAAACTGTTGATCAGTGTACAGTCACCTTGGCTTCTCTCAATAGTATAATAATCAGCACGTTGTATGGCATCTTTAGGATTGGAAACAGTTTTATGTTATATTTATAAATTATACTCAGATACTAACAGTTTAAACACATTTATCATTAATTAAGGGCGCTGTGATTGCCTTCTAACAAATTAATGAATTTCCAAAATTATTCTGCACCATTAATCTTCGTGATGACATCAGTAACCCAAACATAATCATTCATCAAACACCCTCCATAGCTATAAATGTCCACCAAGTATAGTATTTCTCTCTAAAGAAAGCTAGGCTGTCACAATATTGGTCATCATAACAAATAGTGAGAAGGGTGGGGTGGGTGCTCATTCAAGTACACTCTTCTCTTAAAACGATTTATTTTTCAGTCCCCACTGATTTTACTGAACAGCCTAATTCTTAATTAATATAACCTTCCAAATAAAGACTATTCTGCATATTCTTTTCCAGAATAAGTGGTCTCAATTTTTATTAAACATATCTTTGACTATAAATACAACCCTGGCAGCGCGGAACTTGCTGCTTGCTGTATTCAATAAGAGATATAGAATTTAATTTTTTTATCACTTTTTTTTTCAAAAAATACAGTATTTAAATTGATTTTAACTGTGTGTTACAGGAATATTAACTGAACTGGAAGTTAGTCAGTGTTTGCTGAATTTTGTTATTGCTAGTAAATTACAGGTGTGGGGTAGCCACATTCTTTGATTTCCTGTCCTTGCCTATTTAAGTGGTACAGTGTGAAATATTTTCTTAAAAACCTCAGCTTTGGTCGGCTAAGAACTTGCTGTATTCAGCTGGAAGAGATAAGAAGTACCTTACTATTTTTTTTTCAAAAAATACAGTATTTAAATTGATTTTAACTGTGTGCTGCAGGAATTAACTGAACTGGGAGTTTAGTCAGTGTTGCTGAATTTTGTTATTTGCTAGTAATTACAGGTAGGGTAGCCACATTCTTTGATTTTCTGTCCTTGCCTATTTAAGTGGTACAGTGTGAAATACTTTCAGCTTAAAACCTCAGCTTTGGCCGCTAAGAACTTCAACATTCAACTGGACGTAAAGAATAGTACCTTTCTTTCTGCTTTTTTTTCAAAAAAAAATACAGTATTAAATTGATTTTAACTGTGTTGCAGGAATATTAACTGAACTGGAAGTTTTGACTCTGCTCTGTTCAGTTAATCTTAGTGCTTGAAAACTGCCCCCTCTTTGTAAATTTGTGTTTGGATACTCCTTCTGGGCCCATCTCATTTGCTCACTCAACTGAGTGCAGTGAGATCATATTCTGATTTCAGGCCTCTACTGTACAAAGAGAGCATCTGGAAAACAAAAAAAAATTAAGCTTGTTTCCTGCCTTTCCTGTATTGGTATATAGTATATATTAGGCCCCCCCCCCCCAAGCTGTGTTGGAGGGGCCTTCTACTTTTTTTTTTTTTTTTTTTTCTATAACTAGCTTTTTCTAGTTTCAGCACTCAAAATCTGTTTCTTTGATCTCAGCACTTGTTCAGAAAAAAAAAAATTTCATCTGCTTTTACTGTACTTGTGTTTCTACCTACTTTTTTTTACTTTTGCATCATTTTAAAGTACTCAATTGTATTTATTACTGCTTGGTGTAACTCATTCTAAGCCTTTTGGTTTACTTGGGCTTCGGACCAGTTGTTTTGCACTGAGAGGGTTTGTGGTCTGCACTGTAGTGGCAGAACAGGTAGCTTACATCCTTCTAGGTTGGAAACCGCTGATTGAGGGCTCAGTGTCTGTTATTCTAAAAGTGTATTAATTCTGGTTTAAGCACTTGGGCTTTCAGGCCAGTTATTTTACATTAAGAGGGTTCGTGGTCTGCACTCTTGTGGGAGGAGAGGCTGGACTCTGCCCTTCTGAGCTGGGAATTTCTGGTTAAAGGCTTATAGTGCATCATATCTGAACTGCTTCTTACTGAAGTTTGTGCGCCTTGTTTGCTGTGGCATAGACTGGATTCGGGCCTGCTGGATCTAGCTTTGTTTGTGTAACTTGAGCACTAATCCAGGCATTCTCTAAAGTATTCAATTGTATTTATTACTGCTTGGTAGTAACTTGATTAAAGTGTAGCTATCATTCTAAGTCTTTTGGATTAAGCACTTGGGCTTCAGACCAGTTGTTTTACATTAGGAAGGTTTGTGGCATGCACTGTGGTGGCAGGACAGGTATCTTTCATCCTTCTAAGTTGGGAACTGCTGATTGAGAGCCCAGTGTCTGTTATTCTTAAAGTTTATTAGTTCTGATTTAAGCACTTGGGCTTCAGGCCAGTTATTTTACATTAAGAAGGTTTGTGGTCTGCACTCTTGTGGGAGAAGAGGCTGGACTCTGCCCTTCTGAGCTGGAAATTTCTGGTTAAAGGTTTATAGTGCCTGAATATTTGAACTGTATCTTATTGAAATTGGTACACGTTGTTTGCTGTAGCATAGACTAGATCCAGGCCTGCTGAATCTAGCTTTGTTTATATGCTTGTTGTTTGTTTGCTTGTTATTTCCCTGGAATGCTAATTCCACCTAGCTTCTGTGGATCACTAGTGATATCTGCATTGCTTACTGTACTTATTTCCTTGTTTCACTTGAAAGAAAGTTACTGTTCGTCATTTTTGCATTTAAGTTACCTGTACCACATTGCACTTAAGTTACCTGGCACTTGCTCGCTAAAGCAATTATATAAGTCAACACTAAAAACTGGCCCTTGTTTTCAATTATTAAGGAATTCCCAATATTATTCTAGCATGTCCAAAGGTCAGTTGTCAATCTCTTCTCCAGTCCAGCTGGTGAATCTGGGAATCTTGAGGCAATGTTACAACTGCCTCATGTACACAGACAACCCTCTCCTCCTCCCAACAAATTCCAACACATGTGAGAGATGCAACCATATAGCCAAACTGGAGGCTAAGCTCTCTCAACTCAGTACTGGCATAACCAGTCAGGAGGAGAAGGAAACCACACTCACTACAATTCCAGTTTCACATAGACCTACCACGACAGCAAACCAAACACATAATCACACAAAAACATACTCGGAGGCTCTAAATAAAGATCTGCCTAAGCAGCAGAGACCTCCAAAGCAGACACCCAAGCAACCGCTACCCCAAAACAAAACACGTGCAACACATATCTCACAAAGCCAGTGTGCCGAACAGTCACAGCCCTTAAGACTAAACAACACACCTGATACACTTGTAATAGGTGACTCTATTGTCAGGCACCACCAGGCTGAACAAAGAGAGGGTCCCAGTGAGCAGCCTGTCGGGCATCCGCCACATAACACAAGCACTCAGGTCACTCCAAGGCAAGTACAAATATGACTCAGTCATTGTCCATGCTGGTGTGAATGACCCGAGACTTACCTCCCTGGACTACATGAAAAGAGACATAAAGGAGCTCTCTGAGCATGTAGCCCAGGCCGGTATGACCCTGACCTTGAGTAGCATCTTACCCTCACCAAGAATGATGCCACAATATGAAGACAAGATGATCAATTTCAACAATCGGCTTAAGTACTGGTGTCATTCAAAGGGGATCCAATGCCTGTCAGCTTGGGATGATATGCTCGACAAGCCACGATGCTTCACTAGGGACGGCTTGCACCTGTCACCCCTGGGCTTTCGGATATTGGCAAATAGTGCCTTTTTTAGGCAAGGCTCAAAAGACAAACCCACCTCCATAGGTATCACAAGGGACAAGAAACTAAGAGTAATGCTACTCAACGCCAGAAGTCTAAACCTCAAGATGCATGCACTCGAAACTCTCCTTAGCATGGAGAACATCGATATCTGTGCAGTAACAGAAACCTGGTTCAGGGCTCTCGAGAGCAGCCCAGCACTACCAGGTTATACCTCATACCATGCTTTTCGGCCCCAAAACTTGGACCAAACCACAAAAGGAGGGGGAGTATCGATATTCATCAAAGATACCCACACCTCCAGGTTGGTAGCAAAGCACAAAGCATCAGAGACTATCCATGTGCAACTAACAGTGGGTAAAACTGCCTTCCAGTTTATAGCCTGCTACATACCACCCTCCCAAACCCAGGAACCCCACTCGGCCTTTCTGAGAACACTCGAAAATATGAAGGTCTCTCAAACACCATTATATTGGGCGACTTCAACTACCCAAACATAGACTAGGAGCATTACTCTAGCTCCAACACCCTAGCCCAAAGATTCCTAGAATTTATAAACTCAAATGCTATGGAACAACTTGTTACCACTCCCACAAGAGGGGAAAACATACTGGACCTGATCATCACCAACATGGGGACTCTATGCTCCAGACCAGAAGTGTATCCCTCACTGGTAAGATCAGACCATAAACTAATCTCACTGGATATTCACATCCCGACCCCACCTCCTGCCCAGAAAACCACAGTGAAAAACTTCTCTAAAGCAAATTTCACACTCCTCAAAACTGAGGTGGAATCCTTCAAAGCCCCCGGGCCTGTGGAAAATACAGCCCAGACTGCAGAATCCTTTATAAACGCATTCTATGAACACCTTCAGGAATGCATGGATCATGCAATCCCAAATAAAACCAAGACCCAATCCTCCAAAGGCAGACATCCTGTCTGGTGGACCCCAGCCATAATCAAACTATACAATAGAAGGAGGAAGCTACTAAATGATAGAGCAAAATCGCAAAAAGGGAAGGCATCACTAATCATTATTGCAAAAAACTACGGGTACTCATTAAATTGTCTAAGGCCAGCTTCGAGAGAAAAATTGCACAGGACACTAAGGATAATCACAAGGCTTTCTTTAGTTATGTTAGGAACCTGGGTGGTAATTCCCAGATATGCTCAGAATTAGTCCAAAATGACAAAAAATACACTGAACCCACAGACATTGCCAACATCCTAGCTGACAGGTTCAGCAAACTTCTCCCTCCCACCAAAAGGGGAAATATCTATCCCAGCACAGTGCTGCCCCCCTGACATCTCAGATGCTCAGGTAAGAGCCGCCCTCTCCAAAGCAGAAAACACAGCATCAATGGGACCAGACAGTGTCTACATGAACTCCAAGAAGAGCTAAACCCAAACATAAAACTACTGTTCACTCTCAGCCTTACTACAGGATATGTGCCCAAAGAGTGGCGTACAGCAACAGTGGTCCCTCTCCATAAAGGTGGTGCCTCAACGGATCCTGGAAACTATCGCCCCATAAGCCTGACTAGCTTGGTCTGCAAAGCTATGGAAAGGATCATCATGGACCTCATAAATAAAGATATTGGGGACCTACAGACACTGGATCCTACCCAGTTCGGCTTTGTTAAGGGCAGATCCTGCCTCTTAAATCTGGTTGATTTCTTTGAAACAGTCACCAAGGCCAGTGACGAGGGAAAAGTGGTCCACACAGCCTACCTGGACCTCGCAAAAGCATTCGATACAATACCCCACTCGGGCATTATAGATAAGCTCACCAGCTTTAATGTAAATCCCTATGTCACTAGATGGGTTGCAAACTGGGTCAAGGACAGAACCCACATGGTTAGAATTGCTGGAGCCATGTCAGACTCCAAACCAGTTACAAGTGGTGTCCCACAAGGCTCAGTCCTGGGACCTCTCTTGTTTGGTATATATTTCTCGGAGGTACAGGCCAACACAGAAGGACTGTGGCTGACCAAGTTCGCAGATGACTGCAAACTGGGCGCCATAATCGACTCTCCAGCCAACACAAGCATCCTCCAAAAGGGCCTCATAGAAACAGACAACTGGTGCCAGAGCCATGGCCTCAAGCTAAATGCCAAAAAGTGTACAGTCATCCCTTTGGCAAAAACAAATTACCACATAGGTGGTAATCCATTAAGTACAGAAGAAGTAATTAGGGACCTGGGGACCCAAGTTGATAGCAATCTCTCATTTGACAACCACGTGGCCAAAGTGGTTAGAAAAACATTTTATATAACCCACCTAATCATGAAGGGATTCACATCTAGATCAAGGGAGGTCATCGTGCCTCTTTACTCATCCCTCATCAGGCCCATAATTCAGTACAATGCCCCTTTTGGGATGTACCTTACCAGACACCTGCAGCAACTGGAAAGACCCCAAAAGTACCTCACCAAGAGGATCAAAGGGCTCAAACAGATGCCATATTGCTGCCCGGTTAAAGAAACTCCAGCTCTACTCAGTGGCATACCACCTGTTCAGAGGCGATCTGTGCCTGACGTATAAAGCCATGTCCAACCCGGAATTAATGGACATGCTGCACCTCAGAAAATCCAAATCCCATTGAGCTATGCGCTCGAGAGACTTGAACCTCAGCACTGAAATAAATAGGACATGCTGAAGGGACAGATTCATAAGTCAGAGGCTCCCTTCAGTCTGGAATAAAATCCCAGTCCAGGTTAGGCAGAGTCCCTCATTGACTCTCTTCAAGAGGAATCTTGATGAGTGGATGGGTGATCGTAGGTTTACCCCGGGTATCACTTCTGTGTCACTGTTAGACAGAGGCACAGTATACTAACCTCGAAAAAGGGCATAGCAAAATAAATTTAAAATGGGTGGCGAAAGCCAAACACATTCTGGCTAGGCTTATAAATTCCCTAGGGCAGATAGCCTAGTATGAGCCTATGAACCTATGAACCTAAATACACAACCAGTCAGTTAAATGAAATTTCTCATACCATCTTTGTCCAGGTGCCTACCCCAAAACAGTCTTAGCTGTTTGCCTAACTCCTACAGTTCCTTACATTCATCGTCCACCTCCATAGAGTTGGAAGAGTCATCTGGAGTTACTTTCCAAAATATTCTGTCTCCATTGATTCTAAAAATGTATATTTTAATTTATATTTTTACATTGTCTGTTAGCATCCACAAAGTACAAGCACTACTGAAAAGTTACTTTCAAAAATTCATGATCAATAGCCTCATTTGTCCTGCCAGTGTAGATTTCCTTCCTGGTTGACATAACTGTCACAGTGTAGAACATGTGTATCACAAAGTCTCTAGTTTTACCATATGGTATCTCTAATACAACTGATGGTAACATTGTCACTTTCTCAATCCCTCTGATGAATTCATAAATGCTAAGCATAGCAACATCTTGTTTTCACAAACTTCATTAAATCTGAAACATCTTCTCCTTGCAATATTCTAGTCAGTTTCATATTTTTTCCATGAACATTATTCTCATTTGTGACTATCTTCTGTTACATCTGCATGTTTTTTTCTTCAATGTTCTTTAAGTCAACTAGCATCCGTATTTCTCACCTATTATCACAATATTATGGCCTTTGCTATTTCAGTCTCTATCACTCCTGTTAAATTTGATTTGCAATTTGCTAATTTATTTATTTATTTTTTTATTTTACATTTGTTATCCAGGAGAGTCTGACTGGATTTTGGTCCATTTTCAGCAGAGGCCTGGGGAGAAAAGCTCCATAGATACATACATACAGACAGAGTAATTTGACAATTGTATACATTAGTAGAAGACAGTTACATACTTTGACAATTATATACTTTGTGCAGGAACACTTACAAAAACTATTTCAGATATGCCAGAATATATAGCAGATTTAGGAAATTATAGACTTTTATGCATAAACACAGTAATTTTAGTAATACACAGCTGTGCAAGTTCTCCTTTAGTTCGGTAGAACAGTTACTAATTTATCAACTGGAACAGCTGAAGTATCAGAGTTATGGCAAAGATAGTTGCAACAAGAGGCAGATTTTAGAGATTCAAAGTAATTAGAGAGAGGGTTAGTCAGGGTTTATACAGGGGCATAGCCAATGTATTTTTACGTGTTTTTTAAGAGAGGTTTTAAATTGAGTTAAAGAGGGGACTGCAGTAAGTTCAGCAGGAAGTAAGTTCCAGATTTTGCCAACAGAGTTGGTAAATAGAGAGTCACCAGCTAAGTTGTTGGTTTTAACAGTTTGAACTAGCATTCTATTAGAGGAGCGGAGAGTTTTTAGGTTACTGTGTGGGATGATGATATGTTTAAGTATGGGTGTGTTTTCTGGTTGATAGAGAACTTTGTGTGCCACGATTAATTGTTTATACTGAATTTGACAGGGTAGTTCTAGTCAGCCTGGAGCTCGAAGGTTAAGATAATGATGTTGTCTATATGGTGAACTTGTGGCAAATCGGGCAATATTATTGTAGCAGCTAGTGAGTTTATTTAGGTCTGATTTACTTAGATTTGTAAAAATAGGAGAAGCATATAGCAGGATTGAAAGTATATGTGTTCGGGCAATCATGGTCTTAGCAGATGGGGTAAAGAAATTGTTTAATCCTATATAAAGAGCCAAGTTTCTTATTACTGTCTTAATGGTACGGTTGATGTGAGCATTGAACTTGAGTTTGTTGTTGATTAATACACCCAGTAGCTTAGTAGTTGTAGCAGTAAAAATATCATTTTAATTTATCTCATGATATGGAATAAACAGGGGAGACATGACTTCATCAAACACTATAGGACTTACTCACTGTCCATATCAAACTCACTGTTGCTATGGAAAGATATGAAGTTGAACAACAGTCAGATCACATACTTAATGAATATGAATCAATGGGCAGTGAGACCATTTTATGCTATGGCTAGTAGGTTATGCAGGACATGGTTGGTATTTGAAATATGAACACAGGTGGAGCACTGTCTGTAGTCAACAATTCAATTAACTGACTCCATGCCTCATTTGTAGTGTAAGATTTCTACAGCATTTTGCTTAAGAATCAAAGTAAGAGTGTGAGAGTGATGTGCAATCCCTGTCAAGGTCTAGGAGGCTGAAAGATAACTGTGGATAGCTTGTAATTCTTCCCTGTGCTGTGGCACCAGCAATGCATATATAGAAGCTGCCCCATGCATAGTAGGTGAATTATGTATCTAGTAGGGATTCAGAATCTGGACATACCTTCAGAAGAGATGTCCAATCAGTATGAAAGTGGAGGTGATCTATGCTGCCAAGATAAACCAGTCACAAAAAACTGGCTGCATGGCTTAAATGGAATATAGTTATGATGAAGATCCTTATGACATGGTTAAAGTTTAGATAATTCAGAAGTGGAAAGATCTAAGGCCTATCGTACCAAACAAGGGAGGAGTGTTCTCCTGGGACAAACTTATAGTGCTGCAGTGGTAAACAGCACTTAGAAACTGTTAAGTTTAAAGCCGGTCAGCTCGGAAATGGTGGAATTGTTTTCCCCAATCCCCAGTGGTAGAGGAGTGATGTCATTTGCATGGAGCAGCCAGGGTAGGCTACTCAGAAAGGATGAAGTGGCAGATAAGGCAGAAATTACACGGTATGCAAGATGAGACTGTGTTATCCTGTATTCACTTATGGTTTTAACTATAAAGTTGTCAACACATTGCTGTTGCCAGGTGAGGCCTATGGATCATAAGCATTTAAGACAGGGCTGCCAACAGACTAACTGGGACAGTGTAAGCCAACACAAGAAATCAAGCTGCAGGTATATGGCATTCCCTAGTGATTGAAGGTAATGCCATTTAGGATGGGGTGATTCTTCAAGCATTACTGATTTGCTGAGTTATTTTACTTTTGATACTTTGGGTAGTTTCCAAACAGGTTTTGCTGGCTAGGCATCTGTGACAGGTGGCAGGAGAGAGAACAGGTGACCAAACCAGAGAACATAACAATACAAGATAGGAGAATTTAAGTAGGAGAGCTAGCACCATATTTGTTGATATAGATACCAAGTTAATGCTATGATAATCCTAATATGTTCATGTCACACTTTTTGGGGAGAACAATCATTTGGGTCAGATGTCAGCCATTTAATTACAATTGAATATGCTGATGGCTATGACCTTAAATTGGGCATTTGGTCTGGCTATTAAGTAAAACTTTCAGAACCAAAAGTGGTGTAGCAATTGATATGAACTAGAACACATCTCCAAATGGTGATGCCAGCTTTCATAGAAAGGCACAGTCCATTTTCAGGAAAAAAACAAAGTAAATCTGAAAATGTTGCACATTTCAAATATTGACTATCTGCATTGGTTTTATATAGAATGATGCTAAATCAAGAAGGATAATAGACAATAGTTACATGTATCAGAAAATATACCATATTTGGGGAGGTATTGGACTGTGAGAAACTAGCCCCCCCCAAAAAAAACAAACAAACAAAAAAAAACAAAGTGAAAGAGAGAGAATTAAACTATTTTAATGATTTCAATTCTGCTTAAATATTTGTGTTGCACTTAATGACCTGTGTGGCAATAATGCTTTGTACTTTTGTGCTTTGTTCCATCTGTTTGTATTTTTAAGTTTGTTCTGGTATCGTAGTCTTGTTTATTAACAGTTGTGGGAAGATTGTTTTTCTTTGTTATCCCACACTTCTATTTCCACAAGTAGAATTACTTGTAAAAACTCTCTGTTTGCATTTTAAACCCTGCTGGCCCATAGCCTTGTAGTTTAATTCACAGAGCTTTGTAATATTGTGAGAGTTTGAGCCTTAGTCATTTATTATTGCATTTTTTCCATAAACCGTATTATTGGTAAATTTCTAATGCTTAAACTGGAGTACTAGGTCAATAGTGAGAGAAGTGCCTCTGCTCCAGTTCATGCTTCAGTGCTTTTATATTCTGATTATATTTTACCCTGCTTAAAGTTGCATTGCATGCCTACTGCATCCCTCATTAACGCACTACACTAAGGTTTCTGAAAGAGTTCCAACATTGCCTTAATCTGATTACATGCCTCTCCTGTCAGCCTGGTTGGTTTTCCCCAACCCTCCCACTATTATTGCTGATGGTGTTTTATAATAAGGCTGTCCCTGTGGTCTCCATCTGTTATGATAATCTGATTTCTAAAGTCCCTCCCCTCTTTCATTGCTATAGACTGTTGTATAAGCTGTTTATGTACTCTTCCCACCCATTGTTTTCCACAGATCTATGACACTGAGAGCCCACCCAGCAAACAAGCATTGCTCTTGAGTAAACCTCCTTTACTACAAATTGTCTCCTGCTCAGTTTCCAAAAACTCAGCAAAGCTTGCAGTCCTAGTCTGCATTCACATAGTATTTTAACTGTATCCAGTGCCATCCAGGCAAAGCTAAGTTCCTTTGATTGCTACATCACACAAGTTATTTTGAGCGATCACTACTGTTTCCTGCTTTTATGTGTGCATCTCACTGATTATTATTTGTAGAAAAATGTTCTTCCTCACATTATTACTGCTTTAAGGCTGTCTTAAAATTGCATTCAGCAAGGGATTTCCAGCTAGTTGTTTAAGTGGTTTGTGGTAGCACTGCACTAGTGGGTCTCTCCTACTTTGTTTTTTTATGTTAGGAGGACTGGGTTTATTCATCTTGTGGCAGGAGATGTTTGCCTGATCTATATGAGTTAGGAAATACACAAAAGGACTCATAGTGCAGTCATTTGTTTGGCCAGAGGGCTCATTAGTTAGTTTTCTGTTTTTCTATGCCATTAGAAATTTTGCATAGTTGCATGGGTTAGAAGTGCCCTGTACATTAGCAAACACCTAAAAAGAACAGTTGATAAAACCATGCTCTGTAAAGCAGCAATATAGTGCAAATAACTTGTAAGACAATGAGCTTAGAGCAGCTAGTTGGGAGTCAAGTGACAATACCTACAGATGTAGTCGATTTTGTAAACATTAAAGTTAGCAGAATTTAGTATTGTTTAGTATAATATGATCCAATAAAGCATCCTTAATAACCTTTGAACCCCAATACACCACCCCTTGTAGCTCAGAAATTAAAGAACTGGACAGTATGGATATGCAATTTTCTAACTTTTCTGTAGCCATCTTGGTGGATATGGGCATCTTCAGAGAGTGTAGCAATTGTCTGTTGTTTACTGATAACCACTTAATCATTAAAGAAGCAGACACAGTATGCAGGAGGTGTACTTGCACAATAACACTGGAGGCTAAACTCTGTCATACAAATCCACATCAAGTTGTCAAAACCACACACACAACACCCACCTCACGTAGTATACAACACACACATAGGCTAACATATGCTGAGGCACTAAAAGCAATCTTCCTAAACAACAAAGATTGCCTAGATCATCCGTTGTGAAAGCTATGTCTTAGCAAGCCCAAAGGCACTCAGAAAAAAACAACACCTAATACCATACATAGTTATTCTCAGTGGAGCTCCAAATATTAAGCCCCTACATCAAGGAAACACACTTCCTTGGACTCTCATCATAGGGGACTCCTTTGTAACATATACTGACTAGACTGAGCAAGGAGAAGATAATTGTTAGTTGCTTATCAGGAGCCAGAATCTACCAAATCCACATGCACTCAAGTCATTACACCACAGGTACCAGTATGATTCCATCATAGACGAGGTAGGTGTAAATGACCTCAGATGTACCTCCCCAGACTATATGAATATAGACATTATGGAACCTTCAGACTATGTGTCTCAGGCTGGTATGAGCCTAGCATTGAGCAGCATATTACTATTACCGAGGATGATGTCACAAACAATGATTAATTTCAATAACTGTCTGTCTTTCTGATATCTTTCTAAGGGGATCTAATATTTGTAAGCTTGGGAGGACATTCTTAACAGACCATGTTGCTTTGCCAAGTGTGGTCTGCACCGCTCCCCTCTAGGCTTTTGAATACTGGCTAAAATTTTATTCCAGCCACATAGTGCCTTTTTAGGCAATGCCAAATTGATAAACCTACCAACATAGCAAAATCAATTCAAGTGAACTTCAAGGTGTTACAGCTCAATGCCAGGAGCCTAAACAAATAACTACACTCCCTCCAAGCCCTCCTCACACTTGAGATTATAGATATCTGTTCAGTTATGACAACATGGTTTAAAACAGAAGACAGAAGCTCGGCACTGCACGATTTCAGTGCCTTCCACACTTTTAGACCAGTAGTTGTAAAGAAAAGCACTAAAGGAGAAGGTATATCAATATACATCGATAACAAGCATACCTCTAGGATGGTCAGACAGGATGACATTCTAGAGTTCCTCCATGTGCATATCACCTTAGACAAAATCCTGCACTATATCCTAGCCAACTATAGGTGACCCACCATGTCCCAAGAAGCTCAAAATGCATACCTGTACCTATTGAAGACACTTACCATCCAACCTAACACCCTACTCACGGTAGACTTTAATTATCCCTTTAGAGACTGGGAATCCTACACAGCCTCAAATCTACAGGTACAGAGATTCCCGGACTTCATAAATACAAAAATCCTTGACCAAATAGCGAATACACCCACTAGAAACACCAACATACTGGACTTTGTTCTTACAAATATGGAAGGATGCTGCACTTCCCAATGTCTCATCCTCCCTGGTAAGGTCTGACCATAAAACTATCTCCTCACAAATCAAAATCAACTCCATAATCCCATTAAAACCAGTAAAAGTTAGGAACTATTCCAAGACAAATTACATTTTATTAAGTGATGGACTGTCAAAATTCAATGCCCCTCCAAAACCATAGAACACAGTAGTCTATGCTGAGTTGCTCTCAGAAACTCTGTACAACCACATCAATGGTTGTATAGAGGCTACTGTACCTTCCAGAAGTAAGCCCAGGTCTAGCCATAGAAACAAATCACCTTGTTGGCATCCCAAATTAAACAGGTATACAGCAAAAGGGAAAACGTAGGACAAAAATCAGGAAGGGTAATTCCTATAAAAATAGAAACGTTCTCATCAAAGCAAATTTGCTACTAAGAGAGCTAATTAGGTCAAGCAATGCCAAATTTAAGATTAAGATAGCCTCCCAGGTGAATGAGAACCCTAAGGCCTTTTACAGTTATGTCAGAAACCTTAGAAGCAGCACACAGAAATGTGCTGAACTGATGGTTAATGGTGCCATATTTACTGAATCTGGTGATATATCAAACCTGTTCACAGAAAAATTAACTTCCAACTTTACCCCATCTCACCCCTAACCATCCCCTCAAAAAATACCCTCAAACATAATCCCTCCAGCTATAACTAGGAAACATGTACTGGCTGCACTCATTAAAGAAAATAACACGGCCTCAATGGGCCCCGATAACATCCCAGGATGCCTCTTGAATAGTCTAAAATTTGACTTATCAGGACCCCTGGAGTCACTGTTTAACTATAGGCTTACACATAAAAGGAGGGCTGAAAAGGTCATCCCCCTTCACAAGGGAGGACCTTCAACAGATCCTGTTAACTACAGACCCATTAGTTTGATTAGTCTTATTTGCAAAGCCATGGAAAGAATTATCATGGAAATTATGAACACATACATTGGAGACCTCCAAACTCTGGATCCATCCCAGTTTGGCTTTGTCAAAGGAAGGTCATGTTCACTGAATCTGGTGGACTTCTTTGAAAAGGTCACTAAGGCAATGGATGTGGGGAAAATAGTATATACTGCCTACCTAGATTTGGCTAAAGTATTTGATACAATACCTCACTTGGGCATTGTCAACAAACTTATGGAAGTAGGTATAAACTCCTTTGTAACACATTGAATACCTAGCTGTCTCACTGATAGGACACATGAGGTTAGAAATGGTGAGGCTATCTCCATGAAGAGGCCAGTTATCAGTGGAGTTTCACAGGCATCTGTGTTAGGCTCACTCTTCTTTGGCATCTTCTTCTCAGATGTCAAAGCCAATGTCAAACGCCTTTGACTGACCAAGTTCCCAGATTACTGCAAACTGGGAGCAGTCATTGAATTCCCACAAGATAAGGACACCCTTCAGGAAGGTCTAATTCAGACAAATGCTTGGTGCCAAAGCCAAGGCTTAAAACTCAGTACAAAGAAATTTGTTATAGTACTTTTTGGGAAGTCTACAACACTGGTTAACTACATCATCAATAAAACACCCTTAAAAGTTGATTCATTAGCCAGAGATCTGGGAACTCATATAGACAGTAACCTACTCTTTGACCAGCATGTGTCCAAGGTAGTAAGAAAATCCTTCTATGTTGCTGAACGTATAAGCAAGGGCATGGCATCTAGGTCAAGAGAGGTCATCATACCACTGTACCTGGCCCTTATGAAATCCATCATAGAGTATAATGTCCCCTTCTGTATGTACCTGAGCAGACACATGCAGCAACTTGAACACCCACAAAAAATACATGGATTAGACACAATGTCCTAATCTCCTCAAAGCCCTGTCTCTTTACTTGGTATCATACAGACTTCTGAGAGGTGATCTTTGCCTGGTATACAAGGGATCCCTGGACACTGTTTTGATGACCCTTTTGCACATCTAAAAAACAATAATTATCAGAACAACTAGATTAAAAGACCTAAATGTTGCTTGCAATATAAATAGGACATGTTGGACAGACAGATATGTTTCTCAGAGAATTCCCTTTTTCAGGAACAGGATCCCCATCCATGAGAAGCAGAATTCCTCCCTATCCCTTTTTAAGTGCAACTTGGACAAATGGATGGGTAATCAGAAATTCACCCCTGGTCTGGCTCCTATGTCTCTGATGGACAGAGGCAGTTAGTAAATCACCACCTTATAAATCAAATTTGTGGATTCCATTTGGATAGCCCTAGCTGTCGTTATCCTAGTATACACCTATGAACATATGAACCTAAGAATAATATACTAGGTGAAGTCAGGGATTATGTGTATGTCTGTGTATGATTTGGAGAAATGTACGTCTTTAACGTAAAACATGATTTTTGGTATGAGGAGGCCCAAATTTTCCCTGGCTTGATGGAGGCTTTAAAGATCTGTGAGCTACAGTCTACATTTGTATGTTTAGTTAGACCTTCTCTGAAGTACTATACACTGATCTGGAAGCAGTGATTCCACAAACACAAAGAGAATAGCATGGCAATCCACAGGACAGGGACAAATGTTTTGCACAATGCATACTAGAAAGCATACAAGAAATTAATAGAATTAAAGAATATTAATAGCTTTGCTGCCAGTGCCATGAAATATGAAACTTTTGCCAGAATAAAATATTGATCAATGTTTTCTGTTTACTGCTCACTGTGTTTTGTTTGAACTCAAGTAGCCAAATACAAAAATGTACACTGTAGATAATGTGTGATGCAAGATTATTTAACCATGTTCTCTCCTGACTATCTGCAGCTGGAAGAGCCGAGTAAAAAAACATTTATTTAATAAAAACTGTAGGATTTTAATATGGCACTTGAAAAACAGGTCATAAGCTGAACAAAATTCTGAAGCTTGCTGACATCAGAAGGCATTTACTGAAATGTTTAAAGTGCCGCCTCTACCATGTTATGTAGTCAGGAAGTGTCAGTCTTAGATAATGAGAGTTAATGCCATTCATAAAACTGTAATGGTTTTGTGGAAACAGTCACCTAGAATATAGAGTTCAATAAATCCTCCACATATTCCAACACTGCTGCAACTGTCTATTATTGTTGCCCTGAAATGCAGCATTCTCTCAAATGAAACATCAAGGTGCTATATAAGTGTACATATTTATATTTTCGAGTTTTTCAAGTTTTTTGTCAGGTAGCAAGTGTTTGCTTGGTTACATGATTCATGGAACTATGGTTTGGGGAGCTGATTTTTTTGTTTGTCATGAAAAGTCCTTACAAAGGGATGAAGAAAGAAAAGATTTACTAGAACCAGACACATGTTTTTATACTGGTTTGGGAAAATTTTACATAAGACAGTGATTCATGCAAGTAAAACAATGAAACTGATGCTGGTACAAATACTCAAGAATAAAGAGAGGAGAGAAAAACGGTGGCAGTTTGTTGGAAGTAACGACATGTCTTTTACAATACTATACAGCCCCCCCCCCCCAAAATAGGGTTACCACCTGTCCCACTTTGCGAGGGACAGTCCCTCATTGGGCAGTTGTGTCCTGACAAAACAGTTATTCTGTATCTAAATACCTAAATATTATAAGAAAAGAATAAGCAACTAAAATGCTACAAGAATAAGCTTTTATTTAGGCAAAAAAACTCACTTTTAGTGAAGCTTGAAAATTCTTCACTGTTGTTCTAAACACTTTCCCATACATCACTGAAGATAAGAGCATAATGTTATTAAAATAGTATATGCTTTTTCAGTTATTTCTATGAATGTAATGAATGTTTAAACTCCAAACCAGCTAGGTTTGTGTATTTATTACAGAATTAATGTGATGTTACAATGAGGATGTCAACACCTCTCAACTGTCCAGATTTTCACAGAATGTTCAGATTTTTGCCTCTTATTTTTAGTCTGTTCTTCATAAAAGTAGTGGTTTTCTGGCAAATCACTGCGATGATCTGAGGATTGAAGTCACCAAATAATAACATACATTTGAGTTTCGGACTTTAAATCCCTCAGGAAAAATATATGTCAACACAAACCCTATTAGTTTAGCAACTTTCTAAGTTTACAAGAGCAGTATATAAAATTTGTCCCTATTTTTGGGTCTTTGTCGGGCTTTGTGCAGATTTCTTTCAATAAGAAGTTGAAAGGTTAATGAATATTCCTTCATAGTAAATATTACCATTTTAATTATTTATTGATCACCAAACATGGTAATATTTTCTAAAACAAAAGTACTGCTTGGTAGCCAAGTGGCTGAATGGAAATTTGTCTGCCTCACAACTGCAGGTTCCAGAGTTCAGGCTTGACATTTGGTCCCTGTCTACAGTTACAGCTTACAAGTTTTCCCCATGTCTGCATTGGTTTTATCCAGATGGTCTGGTTTCCTCCCACATAACATGCATAACTGTTGTATTTATCCTTCTTGTTGCCTGGATAATAGCCAGAAATGGTCTATAGTCCATCCCATTCACCCAATTAACAAATGTTAAAAGATGAAATAAATCAATCACTAAATAAAATGGAAACTGTCACATTCAGCTTATATAAACCAAGTCAGCTGTTATAAAAAGTGTGAGACAAATGTCACACCTAACAAGAAATGAATGCCAGTTGAGGAGGTGAAAAAGGTCACCCTGGTCAAAAAATAATGATTGTAAATTTAAGAGGATGAAATGAGAAAGTCTTGCGCACAAAAAATCCTTCACAATAGTTATCATATGGCTCTGCATCATAAATAAGTTGTCAATGCACAATTTCTTTTCAGCCAGTGACTTTGTTGTATGCTTTTTCAGAACCCACTACCAGATGACCCACATTCCTCTGACAGCAATTAGCCCAATCATTCCTATTAGGGTGAGGGACAATCACTGAGGCTGTCATTCATGCATCCGTCAGGATTTTTGCCCTGAACTGTAAATCCAACCCCTGACATGTACATCTGCATCACTGTGAGGGCCGTCTCTCACTCATAAGTTATTGAGGGCTGCCATGGCTGGCTTAGTAGCTAGGCTCATGTCTCCAGTTATCTCTGCTTTACCTGCAAGCTTCAGGTTGTATGCAGTTAAACAGCCATTAGACCACATGTCCCTCTGCCTGGAATAGTTGAGATGGCATTATCCACTCACAGCCCCTACCCTGCCCAGATACGCCATCTTATGAGCTGCTAATCTAATTTTGGTCCTCTGGATCACTTTCAGGCCTTAATACCACTAAGCTATACAAAACATCTCTGAAGGTGTAGTTATTGTTCTTTTCTTTTTTTTTCGGATTTCTTGGCTGAAGACATTTTGGAATGAAGAATGCAAGGTTAATTCATTTTTTTAGTGAACTAGGTCTTCATACATGATAATTTGCCAGTCTAATGCAAAAGTGATAATTTTAGTAGAGTTATATTGAAATACTTGCCAAATTAAATACAGACTTGTAGCTTTGGTAATTATTAATATGTTCAGAAAAAAATGGACCTGATAATGAAAGACATTGAAATTTGACGTTATAAGCTGTCTTCACAAAATGTCGTTTCTCAACTGCTACATATTTTTAATATTTCTTTCCTTACATTGCCTCTGTTTTGCGATGGAAATTTACTATCCATTTGCAGCTATTTATGAGGTAAGGTCCCATAAGATAACATTTTGCAAATCTAATGTAAATATTTTGGAAAAACTACAGTGAAATGTTTTCCAGTTTTGTACTGACTCCTAACTCTTCCAATTAACAGTACTTTTAGACACAAATTTCAGAATACTCATTCATTGTTTTTGCAATATGGAATAAAAAGTGTTATGGAATTCCATCATACAAGAAAGATTTTGCAGTTGTTTTGTGATATGACACTGCTTGTCTAAAATCGAATTTTAGGATATAAAATGTAAAAGGAAAGTGATGTTACTCATCAGATAATGTTCCAAAGAATTCATTTTGTAAATTCTTTATTTATCTGGTTTATATAGCTGAAGGTCATGAGGAAGCTGGAATCTATTCTTATACTCAGTAGATACAAGGAAGAGAGGCAATCCTGTTTTTAGTGCTAGTCTATTGAAGGATGCACAACACTCAATAAATCAAAAATACATTTACATGTACAAGGAATGTGGAATATCACCAATTCACCAATGGCATGTCTTTGGGATGTGGGAAGAAGCACTCAAAAAATAAAACAGCGACATGTATACAAAGAAGACATGCAGCCTTTGCCAGAAAGCACCCTAGCCAAAGAGCATAATGGAAAAACAAGCACCATGAGGCAGCAGAATAAACTGCTGCATTATTTGCTGCTTGTATTTTGATTATCTGGTGTAAACTGTTGAAACTAAGCAGAGCCGAAGGACATGTTTTTTAAATCAAGCACAGACTCATAATTATAGCATACAGTAATATTGTGAGGCAAGACATTCACAACACTCATTTTATGGGTCTATGCCAGAAAGTCTAAAGTTTATTAGTACACTTTACCCTTAATAAAAGATGTCGGAGCCACTGCACTGCATTTTGTAATAAAAGTATAGTGTTAGACCAGCATCATTCATACGGTAGGGTACTATAAATGTGATTGCAAAAATCTGGTCTTAGAATGCTAAGAAAGGATGAAATTATGGCCATTTCTTCAACGTTTCATAGAAAATAATAAAAAAATGCTATTCTATCAGTAAGAACTTGACTTTCAATGAGTGAGAAGTGTGTCTGCCTAAGGGAAAAAGCCCAGCAATAGGTATGGGTAGTGAAAT
Organism: Protopterus annectens; assembly: GCF_019279795.1. NCBI lineage: Eukaryota > Metazoa > Chordata > Ceratodontiformes > Protopteridae > Protopterus > Protopterus annectens. The sequence goes on from NC_056733.1 coordinate 300,823,271, forward strand.
ATGCAAATAAAGGATGCTGATGTATTATCTGCAGTAGGACGTTATAGTGGCTCATTTTATTTTATTTTTTGAAAGGGAGGAAATTTATATGGTAGCTTGAATTATTTGGCTACCCTGAATTTTACAATTACAGTTGTGAGTTGGAGGAGTACCAGTTTGGCTGGACAGCTGGGAGGATTTGGCAATCCGGGATGAAAACAAATTATTTTTGGATGTGGAGTAGAATGTCTGACTTTAGACAGAGATAAGAAAAGGCAGCTAAGTAAAGCATTTCTGGAGGATATAACCAGAGTGGCATTCTACAGCAATACTGAGTGGAGAATAACAGTGGCAGCATGTTAGAGAAATAATGGCTGGAGAACATGGAACAGTTTGATTTTTTGAGAGGTCAAAGTAAGAGAGACTCTAAAGCAAAGTGTAGTTTGTTATTAATGAAAATAAAGAAGTAATGGAAGGGCTAATGCACCATTCACTAGAATGAGTAAAGACAGAGGCACAGCTAGTTGTCTATTTGGTATCAGAATTTGCCAAATTATGCACGCACTAAAGTCCTTGCCTCATAAGTATACATATGACACAGTCATAGTATACATTGGAGTAAATGTATACTTAAGATATTCCTCCCCATTCCGTATAAAGGGAAACATGATGCAGCTATCAGAATATATGGCAGAGGAGGTATGAACCCAGCCTTGAACAGCATTCCACCATCACCAAGAATGATGCCACAATGCAAACAAAAGGTTATGGACTTCAAAACCTGGTTTAGCTTCTGGTGTTATTCAGTGTGGGTCCAATGTATATCAGCCTGGGAGGAAATGGAAGACAGTCTAAATGACTTTTCCAAGGATAGCCTGTTGCTGTCTCCCCAACACATTCACATATTAGCTAAACCTTTTTCACCCATGTAGTGCTTTTTTAGGCAATGTCAGTCTTCAAAAGCTTCCAAATTAACAAACCAGAATCCAGATAAAATAAGGGTATTGACACTCAATGCTAGTATACTCATCAAAAAAAATTCACTTCTTATAGCACTTCTTATCCTGGATTGCATCGATATATGCATTATCATGGACACATAATTCAAGACCACTGAGAGCACCCCCATCACTTCAGGGTTTCAACACCTACCAGTCGTTCAGGTCCACTGCACTAGATTAAGGCACTAAAGATAACAGTGCCTCTATATTCATAAGACAAGTTCTCAACTCCAGACTTGTGAAATAGGATAATGACCTGTCCATCTTTCCATTAACAAAACCTGCCTCACATCATAGCTAACTAAAGGACTACTTCCATGTCCTATTGTCCCATACCTCCTACCTGACTACTATGGCATCCCTTTGCATTAGGCCAAACAAAATTCTCCTTGGGGACTTCAACTATGCCTCCATCAACTTAGAGCCTTTTACATCCTCTAACTTGTATGTCCAGAGATTTTTGGACTTCATAAATACAAACACTTTGAACCTGTTAGTCTTCAACTGAACTAGGGAAGACAATGTCCTGGACTTGTTTCTCACCAGTATGGGACAGGTTTGGTACCCATCAGCACCAACTTTTTCCCTAGTCAAATTGGAACATAAAACAGTCACATTCATCGTAAGACTGAAGCCAGAAGCATCTTCAAACACCGTAGTATTCAGAGATTATGCAAAAGCTAATCTACAGACCTGAGTAATGACCCTGCTAAATACAACATTCCCCTCCAGTCTGATGACCCATTGCATATACAGATTCCTTTACTGCCAAATTCTATGTACACTGAATAGTTGCATAGAAACATCTATTCCCCCTCTGAAGAAAATATAATGACAAATATAAAAATAAACCCCTGTGGTGGAACCCAAGCATAAATAGGCTCCACAATAATATAAAAAACTCATTGCAAGTGATAATAAATGTAACTCTTAAGATACTGAAAACACTCTTACTAAACATAACAATGGACTTTGGTCTCAGATTAAACCAAGTAATGCTAAATATGAGGTAAAAATAATCACACAGGCAAAAGACAACCATAAAGCCTTTTTTAACTATGCTACAGACCTCAGAAGGAATTCCCGGCAGTGCAATCCTAAATGTCTAATTGTCTCCCTTGGCAAGTGTGGCATCCCTTTTAACTATCACAACAATGCACCCTAGAAATTTTTTCCAGTAGTTAGGGAACTGGGAACCTATGCCAACTACAAAGTGTGCTTCACAATGTATCCACCAGTGAAAAAAAAATTCCTTTTTCACTGTATAGCATATTAGTAGGAGTATGGCATATAGGTCCAGGAATGTGATCATTCCACTGTATTTAGCACTTATTAGGCCCATCATTTAATATAATGTCCCCTTTAGTATGCATCTCTCCAAGCACTTAACACAACCTGAAAAACCACAATGCTTTCTGACTGAGAAAATCAAGGGAAGTCTTTTCCCTTTTCTCAGTATCATACAGGCTACTGAGTGGTGAGCTCTGCTTCATGTACAGAGGATCATAGAATCATAGGATCATAGGAGATTACTATGCTAGTGACACGGAGGTCATTTCAAACCTAGCCACTTCATCTCAATGTAATACCATAGATACTCTAGCCAATACTCAGGATTGTATTTATTAATGACTGCCCATGTCCTGTAGAGTTATGGGCACTATCCCTGATAAGAATTTATTTTGCCCCATCCACTCATCCAGGTTCCTTTTGAACAGTATCATAGAGGTGCTCTGCTTCACATAAATTGGAAGCCTATTCCAAAGATGTGGCAGTCACTGCGAGAAAAATCTGTCCCTTCATCATGTCCTATTCTAGTCGCAGGTTATATTTAGGTCCCTGGAATGGGTAGCTCTAGTCCTGTTTGATTTTTAGATATGCAGCAAATTCATTAGGTTTGGTTCAGAGATCATTCTGCAAGCCAGGCATAAGTTTCCTCTAATAACTATATATGATACTGAGTATGACAGGGACTTTAGTTGGTCTGTGTAAGGCATGTGCTGGAGTCCCTCCATTTTCTTAGTTAGAAACCTCTGAAGTCTCTCCAATTGCTACAGGTGCTTTGTACAGTACATGCCCAAAGGGACATTCTCAGCAGATCCTATTATCTCAGATTTACTGTACATCTGCAAGTCCAGTGGTGGCATACACATCCACTCAAGAGATCTTAATCTCGTCTACAACAAATAGAGCATGTTAGAGTTGGTTGGCTATGTCTTTCTTGCAGTTTCTACCAAATGGCTTGTCTGTGTGACCCTTTTACCATTTAGTTTATATATATATATATATATATATATATATATATATATATATATATATATACATATATTTATCTTTTGATGTAGCATTCTTCATCGAGCAAGCAACATGTTGATGTCCAAAGCATCAATAGGCTGCTGTTCATGCTCCAAAGACCAAACTGTTTTAGCAGAGGACAGGGGACAGCCCCCCCCTGTGCCCCCTGCTAATTATATTTACTAACTCTTAGATCAATGGGGAAAGGGCAAATTGCAGTATCCAGAGCTTTTTGATCTCACACACCTGTTAACCATCAGGTGTAGGGCACTTTATAAAATGTTTATAGAATGTATAGTGTCTGACACCCTACAGATCAATGTCCAAATGTCAACCGCACAGAAATCAACACATTCTGTGCTTGCTCAAGGGATTATGCCAGAGGGGAGTAAAGTAACAGCAAGTGTTTTCTGCAGGTGGAGCAAGTTGTCTTGCACCCCACAGCCCCTGCTAATTATATATACTAATTCTGAGATCACACAATCCCTGGGGAAACAGAAACAAAACCTTCCCACACTTCCCAAACACCTGTTAACTTTCCTCAGCTGGTTTAGATTTTGGTAACATTGTATCCACCCAGTCGCAGTGTGAACTTAGTACTTCCTCTGCTTTCCCTGATACCAAGAGAAAGATCCTACCACTTTGAACATCCATTATCAATTGGCACTTAATACTTCATGTGCTTCTGTGGTTGTTAGAAGGAAGACTACAGCAACTTCTACTTCCAACATAAATCAAAAGTTTCCTGTCCTTCCTTTGCCCATCAATAGCAACCAATCAAGATTAAGGTCCAGCAGTAGATGGAGGAAAAGATGGAAGACGTCATTGGACAGGACGGAATGGAGACTGCAGCAAAAGACAATCTGGCCTCAAGTGACTCTGAATTTGTTTATAATATTTCCAGCTATAAGTTAAGTAAAATGGAGGAGTCCATTTTATAAAGAGGCATATCTTTTATTCCCTCCCAGTGAGTTGACATTTCTAACTTTGTTAATGACATCACACTTTTGTTAGAAGTGTAATGTTGAAGATGATGTTTAAGGACTTCAATTATCAGATTTCCAGTTTTAGGAAACCAAGTAATTTTATACCTGCTTTACACCCTTTATTAGAAGCTTTTGATAGATCATGTGAAAAGGATCTGATAGATTTATAGCACAATGTGAAAGAAGGTAAGAGGCTTTACAATTTAACTTTTGATGAACACAGAGCACTTGATCATTTACAAAGTAATGACAATATAGTTATCAGGCCAGCCGACAAGGGTGGAGCCATTGTTATTATGGATTGTAGTAAATATGAAAATAAGATGTTAGGGATGTTGAGTGACTGTGGAACATATGCCCCGATTATGAATGTTCAACTTGATAAGCTCATTAAAAATGTACATGCTGACGTTTATGATATTTTAATTTGTAGAGTAATAGATGCAGATTTGTATAAATATTTGTTAGTGGAAAGTCAAACAGTACCCTCCATCAGGGTTTACCCAAGGTACACAATGATTTTCTAAATCCACACCTAAGACCTGCAGTCTCAAGTAGGCTCTGGCTGACAGAACCTGCCTCTATATTTATTGAGAAGCTGTTGAGTCCAATAGTTGAATTCTTGAGAACTATTTTGAACGATACTGAAAAATTTCTTTCTTCTTTTTCTGATTTTGTTTTTTTCTGATAATTACGTTTCTGACTTTATTTTCATTACTTTAGATGTAACTTTTTATTTACTATGATTCCTAACAGTAGCGGCATTGAATATGTTAGACACCTTTTGTCTTCGACCACTGTTATACTTTGTAAAAGAATTTCATTATATTGCATATTGCTAGAGATGATTTTGAACAACAATGTGTTTTTATATAATAACAGATATTACTTACAAATGAAAGGTGTAGCAATGGGCACACCTTGTGCTAATTCTTATGCTAGTATAGTCAGGGCCCATTGGGAAAGCACACACAATGTAACTAATCAAGAGTACTCAAGACATATTATTTATCATAAAAGATTTGTTGATGACATATTCCTCTTGTGGAGAGGTACAGAAATCGAATTAGAAGGTTTCATTGAGTATATCAATTCTACTACTGATTTTTTGCAACTTAAAGATAAATAGTCTAGAAAGCTTAGATTTCTTGGATGTTTGTTTTATGAAAGAAGGTGATATTATTTCAAAAGGATGCATAGGAAAGAATGAAGAAAAAAAACAATCTGTTGCATAGACAGAGTATGAATCCTCCACACATTTACAAGAATATTGTGAAAGGACAAGATCTCAGAGTTTCAAGACTTACAAGTACGACTCATGACTGTGTGGTAGCTCTTAAGGCATTAGAAAGAGACTTCTTAGAAAGGGGTTATAGACAATATGAATGTGCATTTTCTTTGGCTAATAGTATAGATAGAGAAAATAGAGGAAAACTGTTTTTAGAGACAGAAGAATAGAGGCAAGAAATGTTAGAGCTGATAGACTCGATATGCACAATAGGTGCAGAGTAGTTATTCCCTTCACATTGAATAATAAGATTATACATGATGTGATATTTAAGAATTGGAAGATACTCACAAGGGATGATAAGGTGAAGGAATTGGTTGGAGAGATTCCAAGTTTTGCTTATGACAACAGTATTTCTTTGAAGTGGCTATTATGTTATAAGAAGGATATCACATCCAAGGTGGTATCTCAGAGGGTAGGCACTTTTTAATGTAGGCATTGTAATTTTTGTTATTATATGGTAAATGACAATACATTTACATATCCACTTACTGAGAGGGTAAGTTTACACATTATACTAATTGTAGGACTAGAGAAGTAATATATCTTGCTTCTTGTTCCAAATATCGGGCCTTTTATGTTGGCAAAACTAATCATACTCTATGAGAATGTATTAGGGAACATATTTATGCCATCAATAAAGAAGATGACAGCAATGCTCTCGCAAGCAAACATTGTGGTTTAGGGCATAAGTGTTTGGTTTTAGCATTAGAATTGATTTTTAGGAGTTCTAGACTTGGTAATATAAAAAATGTTTCTGAGAAATCTGATACCATTCAGCTACAAGCGGACAAGTAATTCGGATGGAACGACAGAGTGTCTGTTAAACCATTCTTAGTGGATAGGCCACTTAAAAGATAGATGTTCTATATATTTTATTTTATTTTGAAGGTTAAGCATTTTTATGTTTTTGATCACTGTTCATTGTTATTGTTTTTGTTTTATTTTGTTTCTATGTTGCAACTGACATTAATCAGGCAGTGCTATATAGTTATTTGTTGACATATTCTGTTATTGTATAATCCACAAGCGAAATCTCTCCACTCGACTGATGAACAAACAAAAGAGAACCAAGGAGAAAAAGTACTGCCACTACTTTTTATTTTGTTTCCACACACCAAACACGTAGTACCAAAACGTTTGGTACTATGTGTTTGGTGTGTGGAAACAAAATAAAAAGTAGTGGCAGTACTTTTTCTCCTTGGTTCTCTTTTGTTTGTTCATATTCTATTACTGTATTGAGAGGGGTTCCCTATTACAAAACTGAAGTTACAGAACTTCGAATACCATATGGTCAACACCATATGATCGAAGTTCCGTAACTTCGAAATTAAAAAAAAAACAACAAAGAAAACATACACTGATGGGTTAAAGCAGGGGGGCAAGCCCCCTGCACCCCCCACACCCCACTACTTAAAATATATCAACTCCAAGATCGCACTTTAATGCACTATGGAGCAGAAAGGGAATATTTCTCTTTCCTATACTGTAGCAAGATCTTGGAGTTGGTATATTTAAGTAGCAGGATGTGCAGGGCTTGCCTACCTTTACTTTTTCTTTTTTTTTAGTGTTGATTTTAAAGAATTTGAATTTCCAATTGTTTGATCATTAAAGGTCGACCTTTAGTGATTCGAACAATTGAAAATTTGATGTTCCAATAGGAACCCATTGAGAGGCACTATTGTACTTTTATTAGGTAGGATTGCCATTTATTTATTTATTTTGTTTAAGAAATTCAATGATGAGTATGTTTTATATTGCATGAGGTTGGATATTATGTCTTTAAGGTATTATGTGATTGTATATTTTTTATTGATACAATTAATTTGTACATAATATCACATATATGCACTTGTGCATAATATTCATCAGTGTATGTGAATAGGTGTCTTTTTTATTCTATGTTATTCGTTTCATATATTTATATATATTTATTGATAAGGTGTTTGTTTAAGTGTGAAGTTTCACTATTTCGGTATGGTTTTAAATGTAAGTGCTGAGCATGCATCAATTTGACTTACAAACTGACTGCTCAACAAAATGTGATTTTTCTAATTGCCTATTTCACTTAGTTGTATTTAAGTGACATGTTTTATCATTGTTTGATGGAAGTCTGATGATGCATCCAACTAGTGATGTGAAAGCAGTTACTTTTTGTTAATAAAACATTTTGTACCTGAGTTGTGTTTGTTACCTCTGTTTTTTTTTTTTTGAAACATTTAGTTTTTTGTGATTAGAAATACTTCATTCTCTGGGACATTTGATTTAAAAATCTGGACATTACTTAAAATCTTGCTTGACTTCTAAGGAAATAACTGTTTTTGTCCTTGTTTCTGTTTGCCTTCCTACTGTCTTTTATCCTGTGCAAACTTATGATCTGTAAATGAAAGATCTTCTCCGACTAACATTCTTTTATAAATCCATTAAACTTAAAACTAACTTAAAGCTTGCTTCCAAATTATTCATCAGATTTATTACTTATTCACCTATATCCCACACCAAAAATACCCTGATTTTAAATTAATCTGTCACTAACCATGCCTTCTAAATTTTATGTACACATAAAGACTTAAAAAGTTAAAATTAAAAAGTCATGGGCATTCTGAAACCATGTAGCTGAAACACTTTTGTGCCCTTAAGGGGTAATTTGCATATATACCATGGCCCTCCAATACTAGAGGTTTAAGATATTACACAGTTATGGTTCTAGCTTGGGTATGTCTTTCTTGCAGTTTCTACTGAATGTTTAGACTGTGTGACCTTTTTACCATTTAGTTTCTTAGTTTCTATATATATATATATATATATATATATATATATATATATATATATATATATGTGTGTGTGTGTGTGTGTGTGTGTGTGTATATATGTAGCATTCTTCATCTAACAAACAAAATGTTGATGTCCAAAGCATCAACAGGCTGCTGTTCATGCTCCAAAGACCAAACTGTTTTAGCATGGGACAGGAGACAGCACTCCCTGTGCCCCCAGCTAATTATATTTACTAACTCTGAGATCAATGGGGAAAGGGCAAATTGCAGTACCCAGAGATTTTTGGTCTCACACACCTGTTAACCTTCGGATGTTGGGCACTTTATAGAATGTATATTGTCTGACACCCTACAGATCAGTGTCCAAATGTCAACAGTACAGATATCGACAAATTCTGTGCTTGCTCCAAGGATTATCCCAAAGTGGAGTAAACCAATGGCAAGTGTTTCTGCAGGTGGAGCAAGTCCCTCTGCACAATACACCCCCTGCTAATTATATATACTAACTCTGATATCAAACAATCCCCAGGGAAACGGAAACAAAACATTCCCCTACTTGTGGATTGTCAGTCTCACACACCTGTTAACCCCCTGTCTGTGTTGACCATATAGCATTTTTGAAACAGTGTCCTATACACACACACAAACACACACACACACACACACACATATCTATATATATATATATATATATATATATATATATATAGATATATATCGATATATAGATATGGACATATATCTCACGCACACATGCACGGATATGGATCTGCTGAAGTGAACCTAAACTTCAGTACATCAACAGAATTAAAAAAAATTGACTCCTAATGAGCATTCTCTGAGGCACTACTTCTAACTATTGAAAAGAACTCTAATTTTTTTTTTTTGCAGGAGGGCAAACCTCTAGTTGGGGGACTACATTCCATCAATGCTAATTATATATAATGAGTCTGAGACTGCAAAATCCATTGGGACAGGACATATTCCTCAACTCCAGGGATTGTCGATCTCACACTCTTGTTGATAATCTGTTTTGCCGACCAAAGCTTATCTACAAAACAAATGTTGACATTAAGGAGTTTCACTTATTACAAGTGCTCATACAGATATTTGTTTGTTTGTGTGTGTGTCTATATAATAGATAAACATCTTAATGGTTTCTTCTTGAAGGAGCAACTTAATTTACTGTGAAATAAGTCCAGGCATGAAACTGCTCTTTATTCAGGCTGTGGTTCCAAATTCATTTAAACCTTGGTGATGAAAAAGCTACATGATGTGAATGGTCCCTGCACAAAGATAACTTTTCTAGATACATTAGTTTGGCTTCAGTAAACTGTCCTATAACCATTTATAGCACTCTACATGGTAAAAGTACTGTTTATAATTTTGTCAAATTATAATTTGGAATGATAAATCAATTGAGTTTATTAAAGAGACTGTGAGGCATCATTCGTGTTCATAATTATCAAAATTTTAGCTACAAGTTTGCATATACAGCAAAGTGATGTATGAATAAATATTTGGGCTAACCCCCGTTTCTTAAAAAGCACATTTTAGTACACTTTGCTGCAGTACTCACAAACTGTAATTGCTATGGAATCTTAATTAAACAATCCCCCAGATTCAGCAAGCTCTGTACTTCTGTACTAATCTGTATGATTAGTGTAAGAGGTAATGTTGACAATATAGCGGCCGAGCGATCCACGTACGTGCCTGTTTTACGTGCACGAGCGCTCTTGCACTATTCCTGCACGTTCCCAGCCCCTGTGTACAAATTACCCCATTTGCAGGTGAAAACAATGCGAATGAAGTAAATCTGCTATCCAAGAAATTGGAATCAGGCCGTGCAGGACTAGCATAATCTGCAGAAATGTACTTGGTTAGTAACCGAGTACAGTTCTGCAAAATCCAAAACGGAGACATGACAGCTCCAAATAAAGGCTGTATATCATTGAGGAAGCATGCCAATGGCCAAGTATAAGGCCATTGGCATTGCAAACAATACAAAAAGTAAAAAAATTCAACTTTTATTTTATTTTAGCCGATCTCGGCTGTATAAGCATAGGGCAGTGGCGCGCAAACGGGATCGGTGGGAAAATAAGAAAATAAACCTAGAACAAGCATTCTAACTAAAATCAGTATTCTGCCTTGTAAGCCAATGGCAGGCAAAAGACAACCTGGCCAGTGAATAGTGGTTGCTAAGGGGGGAGGTGCAGTGTGACACATGTAACTATGCATTAGCAGGCAATCCTATGCAAATGAGGGGAAGGATAGTGAATCCCAGTTTTCCTCAGCATGTGAGACAGGTCCCAACAGTGTAAGAGTATGAATAGCTGAGTGCAAGACTAGTAGGTAGGTGACATCATGGTTGGGTGTGTCAGGCATACTGTAGATGGCGACTGAATACCATCAAATCAATGAGCATGTAATGCATGAATTCAAGTATTTTATATATACCTGTATAGTTTTAAAAGCATCTTTATAACAATTTTATAATATTTTTAAACAATATTTATATGATTATAGTAATATTTATAACAGGGATAATGTTTTGAACATGAAAAGGTGATAATTTTAAATTAATTTAAAAGTTTATGCATTTTTATTCATTGGATAGTTTAATTGGTGATGTCATTATTTTATGCTATATAAAGTGAGTTAGTTAAAGATGGCCCACATCTGATGAAGTGTCTTAAATGAAAATGGAGTGCTTAAAACGTTTATGGTTTACTGCAACTGCTTGGATTTTACTCAATAAACGGCCGTTTACATAGAATCAATCAGTGGCTTTATTGCTTCGCCGGACAGTGGTACTAAGTGTGGATAATCAGTTTTTTAGTGCTTTTGGTACCTTTTGCATACTTTTTTTGTGCTATGCTACACAATATGATCCTGTGGAAACAGCTGCAGCTACAGCATGAAGTAGGGCCACACAGCCCCTCACCAATGCCAAGGCCTGCTGACCTGGAGGAGGAAGAACCTGAGCCTGCCCCAGTAGGCAGAAGGAGGTGCGCCCAGTATGCCCTGGCCTTGGCAAAGAGGCAATGCATAGCACATGCACTGACACAGTAGGGTCCAAGGGAATGACACCTCTCTCTGACTCGCACATACAGTAAAAGGGATGCCAAACATGACACCACCTGTGCTCAACCATGTATAGGGAGTGTACTTTGTGCATCCAACATAGGCAGCCCTCCAGAACCATCCGCAAGTCTGGCATACCCACAAGGTACGTCAATCAACATACCAATTGCCAAATGGAGTAGAATGTGTTGTTACCTGTAGCTATGGTATGGATGTGAGCATGCAAGGGATTTGGGTGGCTGAATGTTACGGCAGCAGACAGTAGACACCCATAGTGGCACCCTGACATGTGTAACACATACTGGAGTCACCATAGTAGCCAGTACTACACAGGGTGACAAAACGCACTGCAGGAAATGTGCTGAGCGACATGTGTGTCCATATGACCCACACATGCCAGTCAGGATGGTTCACATACCTAACAACAGTTGCAGCCAGCAGGACAGGTGTAGACAAACCCAAACAGTCCCTGTGCCATGGCCCCAGAATGATGGCTATGGTTATCCCACCCCCAGGCCTACACAGCCAGACCACAGCAGGGCAAGCAGTGGGATGTTAGCTGTGAAGGGTAGGAAGTCAGACAATAATATGTAGGGCAACCAAAGCCATGATCTGTAGTACACTGGTATGCCTCTAGTCAGCATGATAGTTAGCAATACAGAATGAAATGGAATACATGACATACCAGTACAGTCATAACAAATGTGTACAAGTGTCATTTGTGCCCCCCATCCTACATAGCAATGTAATAACAGTCAGGTGTGCCCCCCCCAACCCTGTGTAGAAATGTAGAAACAGTCAGGTGTGCCCCCACATCCTACATAGTAATGTAATAACAGTCATATATGCCCCCCCCACGCCAGTGTATAAATGTAGAAACAGTCAGGTGTGCCGCCCCCGCTATGCAGAAATGTAGTAACAGTCAAAGCCAACTGATCGATGGATACCCTGCAGAACACAGCATGCTATCTGTCAGTGTACAACACAAAGGTTAGCACTGCAGCACAAACTACCTGGACATGGTCTACACATCCACTACAGATGGCCATACTGTGCATGCTCACACACTTAGAGAAATTAAGGCAACGTCAGTGAGCAACATTCTGAAAGGTCATACTGGGCATGCTCACACAAACACATAAAAGCCATGACTGCAAACACCAATGGACCAGACATATCTGGCAGTTGCAGATGTTAGTGCAGACACTCATCAGTATGCACCACTCATGCCTTGCACACACAGTGGATAGGAATGCAGACATATATGTCAGGGCAACACACTATAATAAGCCAAAGGTAGATGTACATAGGACAATCAAAGTTTTTTTTACTGTCACTATGTTGAGTCAGTATATTAAGCTCACTAGTAATAATGAGTAACTGTAGGTTGTTAGTTTTCGTCTCTGTGGAGTTTTTCTCCCGGATGTGTGGAAGATGGTGACTGTGACAAGGAGCCATCCAGGTCTGTCCCACCCAGCACACAGCCAAAGGGCCCCAAACACATGAGGTGCACGTGCCACTCACTACAGATACTAGCTACCAGTATCTGTCGGCATTACAGACTATGTGGTGCATGTGCCAGCTGTGCAACATGACTGTACAAGGAAGTAGTCATCTAGCAGTTGTATAAACGTATCTGTGACATATGACCCCGTGTGTGCCCGCACGTGGCGTGTCAACCCATACATGACTGGGTTATGGCCCATGCACACACCGCCACCCCCATAGTCCTACTATGACAAGCCTGCTGTGATAATCGAATGTGAAATACACCTTTGGTAGAGTTGTAGCCGAGTAATCTCCGTAGCGCATCCTATAACTGCATACTGCTGTAGTGTGGTAAAGTAGCTAGGTAGGTGTTCTAACCCCAGACTTGGCAATTCTGTGTGTGTTAGTGTGCACGTCTGTCTGTCTCTGACTGTGTAGACAGCAATGCTTTTTAGGGTACTCACACTCCTTACAATTCATATACTCAACTTTGGCAAGGCTTCTGATGTCACCCACCTAAAAACACATCTCTGGGAAGGTTGTAGCCGAGTAATCTCTGTAGCGTGTCCTGTAACTGCGTACTGCTGTAGTGTGATAAAGTAGCTAGGTAGGTGTTCTAACCCTAGACTTGGCAACTGTGTGTGTGAGTGTGTGCGTGTTAGGTTGTGTCTCTGTCTGACTGTGTAGAAAGCAATGCTTTTTAGGGTACTCACACTCCTTACAATTCATGTACTCAAATTTGGCAAGGCTGCTGATGTCACCCACCTAGAAACACACCTCTGGGAAAGTTGTAGTCCAGTAATCTCCATAGCACGTCCTGTAACTGTGTACTGATGTAATGTAATAAAGTAGCTAGGTAGGTGTTCTAACCCCAGACTTGGCAACTGTGAGTGTGTGTGCGTGTCTGACTGTGTAGATAGCAAGGATTTTTCAGGTACTCACACTCCTTACAATTCATATACTTGACTTTGGCAAGGTTGCTGATGTCACCCACCTAGAAACACACCTCTGGGAAGGTTGCAGCCCAGTAATCTCCACAGCGCATTCTGTAACTGCATACTGCTGTAGTGTGATAAAGTAGCTAGGTAGGTGTTCTACCCCCGGACTTGGCAAGTGTGTGTGTGTGTGTGTGTGTGTGTGTGTGTGTGTGTGTGTGTGTGTGTGTGTGTGTGTGTATGTGTGTTAGTTGTGTGTGTCTGTCTCTGACTGTGTAGAGAGCAATGCTTTTTAGGGTACTCACACAACTTATAATTCATATACTCGACTTTGGCAAGGCTGCTGATGTCACCCACCTAGAAATACACCTCTGGGAAGATTGTAGCCCAGTACACTCTGTAGAATGTCCTGTAACTGCATACTGCTGGATTGTGATTTAGAACTGTGGCAGGGTTCCATCCCCACCCATGGCAGTTCTGGATGTTTTGTGTGTGTTGCAATGTCTCTATATGGAGCAATGCATTATAGGCTAGTCACACTCAGTACATTTCAAATGTCCTACTTTGGCAATCCTGCTGATGTCATTCATTGTGAAATACAGCTTTGGAGAAGGAGTTTTCTAGTAATCCCTGTGGTGCGTCCTATAACAGCTCCATGCTGTAGTGTGATATAAACTTCTGTCAGGGGTTCTATATCCACACATGTCAGTTGTGGATGATTTGTGTGTGTCTCACTGTCTGTGTAGGGAGCAATGCATTTTAGGCTAGTCACCTGCAGTACATTACAAATGGCCTACTTTGGCAATCCTGCTGATATCATTCTTTGTGAAATACACCTTTGGGGAAGGAGTCCTTCAGTAATGTGTGTGGTGCATACTATAACTGCGTAGTGCTGTGGTGTAACAAACTAGTTATGTAGGGGTTCTACTCCCAGACATGACAGGTGTGTGTGTGTTTGTAACTCGTATCCTGTGTAGAGGTGGTTGTGGCCAATGTGGAGCGGGTTTTGCATATTTCTTATATGGTGGCCCTACTACATATCACAATGTCCACCATAATGGGATAACATATGTGATATAGCTGAGAGGCTGGGGTGCAAAGCCATACCCATACATGTGACATCAAGGCCAGCCAGTTACAGTTACCAAACCCAGTATTACCCAGAGCACACTCTCAACCCATGTCTCATACACACACACATGCCTAGACAACAGCCAATATGTGGGTAGTACACTGCATATTGGCCACTGATAGTAACTATGGAGTGATAGCAGTGGGCTACAGAGGGCATGTCACCCTGTCCATCTGTCTAATATGCATGTACATGCTGAGAGTGCACCTCCCTAATGGACACCTGCACCACCTATGGTGCCATCACATGTAACCAACAATGGACATACCATGCCTGACAACATGCCCTGTATGGACAGATGCCACTGACACCAGGGAATGATTTTAGCATGCTATCAATGTAGGTGCAGAGTAAACCTGGTGCCCATTACCAGTCCCCACCACAGTTGGGCAAGACTGGCACATATGATGATAATCTGTGTTCACAACATTGGCAAGACACCCCAGGTACAGTTCCACATGTCACTGTACATGCATGTGGGAAGTGTGCACATTCCAGACACCATCCATGTCCTGGACTAAGGAACACATACATGGCAAGCAATGCACAGCATTAGCCACACACAATAGTCACCCAGGTGACTGGATGGGGGATACAATACCCACCTGTGTGGGCAACTGCGGAAACTACAGCCCTGAGACACAATGCAGACCATTGTCATGTGGCCTGATGCCAAGGTATACCCATCGCCTACCCTTGTATAGCCTGCTTCCACAGTCGACCACCACACACCCATGCAGACATGCACCCATGCATGTCAGTACTGGCACCCTGTGTGTCTGTCTGTGTGTTGTATGGTGCATATGTTCACATCCACACTCACTACAACACCCACGGGCATACTGAATCATGCTGTCTGATGTCAGACACTTCCTCATACCCTTTGCCCATACAACCTCTGTATGACCTGTGTGGTGCATGTGATACCTGCACAGTGATGTGTTGTGGCAATCCCGCTACTGATAAGTTGTAGTCCTGGCCCTGCCAAGTGTGTCGATGTGTGTGCGTCCCTGTGAGAGTGTGGCTGTGTTGACGCTAGCACCTGTTCATGTGGACAGGCACGTGTACATCATCTACCGTATAACTACCGTATCCCTGTTGCAGATGTCACTCACCATTACATATATGTTCTGAGGGCTCCACAACAGGTAACCCATGTAGTGCATCCAATAACTGCATCAAACTGTGATAGCACATAGTTGTTATGGGTTTGATACCCTGTGCTGGTAGGTATGTGACACAAACAAGCTGCAGTGTTACTCTCCCACCCCTCCCTGACATGTCTTTGCCTCTGTCTGCCTCTCCCACTTCCTCTCTGGTGGATGTGGAGACCTACACCTGCTTTGCTTAGGCAGCAGCATGTGTATTGTAAGTGATGCTCATGATCAGCTGATGGCCTCTGCATGAATTGCAGCCCTCCCCTTGCTGACTGCATGTGGAACAGCTGTGGTAACATTCCCATAGCCAATTGCATGGAAACACACTCCGATATCTAGGAACATCATGTTGGTGTTGGCCCTTGTCATTCACTGTGAGCAGGAACATCATGTTGGTGTTGGCCCTTGTCATTCACTGTGAGCAGGAACTAGATCTGTTGGTTGGCAAACAGCATCTGCAATGGATTGCGAATTTACCTCTAACAACATACACTGTGGAAACAGGGCAACACACAGGAGGGGGATGTGCCTGACCTGCCTACAGACTGTAAGTGCTGCTATACTGCATGTGGAGTACTGTTGGTTTAACAGTGTGTGTGTGTGTGTGTGTGTGTGTGTGTGTGTGTGTGTGTGTGTGTGTGTGTGTGTGTGTGTGTGTGTGTGGATATGTCTTTCCTAAATGTCTCCATACCTGCCATGTCAGTTCCATGTTTATGTGGAATCCCCATCTGCAGGGTCATCTGCAGACAGGGCAGTGTGTTGTGTCCTTGGTTTCATGTGTTACCAATGGAGCATCTATCTGTGGACTGCAGATGGTAGTGTGAGGATTGCAGTCTGTAGATGGTGAAAGCTGTGACAGTTACTGGTGTCTTATCCCTCATAGGACATATGTTGCCACAAACCCTGTTACAACAGTAAATGTATGAGGTTATCACAGCAACATGTCATTATTGGCCCTGTGTATGTGCTGCCAGCCACAACTCTGTCAACCTGTGTACATATGTTGTGCATGACGTGGTGCGTATGTGCTGTACACCATAATTAGTGTCATCATATCTGCTAACAAGCCAGTGAGATATCAGACTGCTTCACATGTTATGTACACTAGGGGGTTTCTATTTGATGACATAACCGGGACAGTCTGTGGATGTTTGTACAGTCCTCCCTGTGTGTGGGTATCAGTGTTTTAGACAGCAGGTAGCAATACCTCTTATAGGAGAAGAGACACACTCAGGGCAGCTAGATATTTGTAGGAGGTTCAGGAACTACAGACAGAGTGTGAGTAGAGTTGTGTTATGCTTTGTATAGTACTGGTGTTACAGGGTGTGTGTGTACATACTATTTTACCTTGGAATGCAGTCTGTTTGCATAGCTCTCAACTGTGGGCCTATCCTCTTGGTGGCCAGAGGTGTGCCTATCATGTGTTGTCTGTTCAGCACACAGGTCCTGTGTCAGATATTCCGCTGGCAGTGTGTGTGTTGAGTGCTATCAGTACATGACCTACATATCAAGCTTTGCACATATGACATGCTGTGGGGGCATGTTCTGTAGTGGGCTGAGAGTATATCACACTGCAATTGCTGCCATCAGTCCACTTCTGTTGTATCCCCCACACATATGGTGGGGCTGGGGCCATATATGTGTGGGCATCACCTACACAATACATGTGTGCTCTTATACACTCCAGAGGCCAGGGTATGTAACAGTGGTGTATGGCCCTGTATTATTGAGTCTGTGGGGGGGCACCATAAATGGCCTAGGCTGTTAAATATGTGTCGGTATCAGGGGTGAGCTGCCTTAAGGTATCTGGATGTAAAGTGCCATATACTTCACCTATATGTACATTACTCACATATATTCGGTTACTGCAAGCCTACTGCCTCCTGCCAGACAGACTGTTCTGTATGTCAGTGTGCATGTGATGGTGTCAGTTATGCCTTGTTATGTCGCAGTTACAACCCATTTGGTCACATGACGTCTTTGCCACCCACTGCTGTTGTACAGAGTCTAGATAGAGGCTGCTGAACTATACACCTGCATTACATACTGTTGATCGTTTGGTATCCTGTGGCCCGGTCTGTCCTCACTATTGTACAGTTTGAAGGGCTTGGCCTGGACAGCAACAGCTGTGAACCTTTCCAGACTACTGTATTAGTATAACTGTTTCACGGTTGCATTCCTCTGTTTATATGGATGTCAGTGCTTGTATGACATGGCATATAGAACTGTAATAGTACACAATGAAAGGTATTCCATTTCTGCAAACCTGTGTGTGGTGTTTTCCCTATGACCTCTCTGTGGGTATATGTTGCAGGCAACAACTGTCATTTGTATGGGTGGCCCATACCAGTGACCAGTTGTTCAGGTGTTCACTGTAGGCATAGTGGCTGTTCCATATTGTGTGCACCTTCTACATATGTATCTTACTGTACATATATCTGCGTGTGTATGTGTAGTTGCATATATAACCATATATATATATATATATATATATATATATATATATATATATATATATACATATATATATATATATATATATATGTGTGTGTGTGTGTGTGTGCATATATATGTATGTGCATATGTACATATGTATCTGCATATCTGTGTCTGTGTATCTGTATCCTGGGATGTTGATGGCTACCACATTTTACAATACTTATGGGAGGCATACTGTACAGCATGATATGTCACCAATACCAGCCTGACATCATACAGGTGGGATGTAGTACTGTTAACTTCCTGTGCCCATGTCGTGTCAGGTCCTTGTTATGGGATCTGCAACACTTGGTAGTGTATTGCAGGGTGGATGTGATTGGCTGTGGAGGGGGGGGTGCCTAGTTGTACAAGACGTATAGTGTGTGGGGCCTCTCAACCCCAGTAATGGTGCATGTGGACATATGTGTGTTTGTTAATCTGCCATTGCTCTCTACAGATGTATGGGCATATATACTGATATAGAGATATATATCTGCTGACATATATAGAACTATGTCCGTATATACCTATATAGATATATATCTGCGTACACATATGTAACTTGCTGTGTATATGTAGACATATAGGTGTAGACACATATATGTGTCAATGTAGGCATCTGCATGTATATATCTTCATATATAGTAATATATATGTATATATTAGAAAGCTATACACACACACACACACACACGTATATATATATATATATATATATATATATATATATATATAAACATATATAGATATGTTGTATCAGTTTAGATATTAATATAATTACACACAGATACATCTAGATGATGGTATACATTCTCTGTACAATTGCATGACTGGACTGGATGATATGTTGCAGATATTGCCCTGACTTTATACAGCTGTATTGGCTTACTGTTAGAGCTGTGTTGCGGAGGGTCTTGGGGTCAAGAACTGCATGTGCTGGATATTGCATTGCACAGCATATCTGTTACGGCTTTGGTGGGGGAGAACATAGCAGTCATCACCAGGTATCTCTCAATTGAGCCCCACTAAGGTCAGTGTCAGTCATACATTTATATGTACCTGTGTATCTCTCTACATTTACAGATCTATAATTGTCCATATGTCCATGCATGATTTGCTCACAATATTGGCCTGTCCCAGATTCGTCTGGCCAATTGACATGGATTATGTCAGGCATGTGGTCAGACAGGAATGATGATACATTACAGTTTCAGATATCATGTTGTTCAGATTATGTGTATTACAACAGGTCACTGTTTAACTAGCAACGTTTTACATGTATATAAATAGTATTTCACATTTATCCCAATTTGTACCCCACTTTTGTCACACTGTGTCCAGAATGTTTGCAATAAGAGGTTGAGTGTTATGATATTAGTACAATTCCCCTTATGCAGATTGACTATGCTGCATGATATGTCTGGGAATACTTGGGATTTTTGTATATCCGATATGGTGTAGTGTTAATTCACTATGATTGTAGTATGCAGGGTCCTGGGTTCAGGACTTGCTGTGTCTGTCAATTATGTTGCTGGGTTGAACAAGGGTGGTGGGATACAGGGTGATTAAGGCACTTGTAAGCAGTTATTAGCGTGTTTGCACGATGGTAAGCATTGCCAACTTCAGGTAACATCCAGTTACACCAGGTTAGCCTCTAAATTGCTTACTTTGTGTACGCAGTGCTTACCATCATGCAAACACAAACCTCTGGTTACATATGCCTACAGATAGTTTGCATCAGATTTGCTGAGCCTGTAAACGTAAACTCGCTTACTAGTGCCGACATATGCTTATTGCTGCTTAACCTAACTACTGCTTTATGCATTATGATAGTGACACCTCACATGTGCATTTCCTGCAGTACTCCAGTACATATATATGTTATTTCGTGGCTGCAGTACTCCAGTTCATATATGTTATTCCTTGGGTTATGCAACATACATAACGTGGTTTGCCATGGGAAATGGTATGCTCAGTACCTTCCCTGTGCCCCCCTCCTTTCTCGCTGACATCCATGGGCCGGTCCCATTAGAACTGGTTCATCGAACCCCAGCACGCCTCGGTCCATAATGTCATACCCACCATCCCCCCCCCATTCCTCCTCCACATCAATCATCCTTCCTACAGGTTCCAGACAAATCTAATCACACCACTACACATTGCCCACTCTCCACTTCTCGGGCCCTTCGCGCAAGTTGTCCCAACCCATGGATCTTCAGGCTTCCCACACATGTAGTCCGTGAACATAAGTTACCATCTTTGCTTACCTTTGATGCATGGTATGTTACCCCGAGGACTCTTTTTAGCAGAATTTTTGGGGTCGTCCCAGCAGGGACGGACATGTGTTTGTTTAAGATTAGACTTAGCAGGTTGACACTGTTTCTCCCACTGGTAGTATCCTGCCAGTAGTGTGGGAGCCAGTACTGTGCTACGCTTAGCGGTGCATATTATGTGATTTGCATTATATTTGCCTTTTGGCATTGATTTTCCCTTCATCACTTGTTCTATATGTGTCTTGTATCCTTGAGACATGTGTACATACACTGTATGGGGTCCTGGGAACTTCTACACTTAATTACAATAACACCTCATATCTGGACTTACTGCAGTACTCCAGTTCACATATGTATGTTCTGTAGTCAGTTATGGCATATATCACTGTATACTGATGCCTTTCACAGGTTCAGTTTTGTTATACTATGGTGAGGACATGTTTACTACTACCAAAATCTTCTGTACTTCTGTTATGGCTTGGTGGATAGCTACTGGGACTATGGTGTATAGGATCCTGGGTTTGTGACCTGCATGGCTGTTTATTTTCTTGCTGGGCTGACAAAGGCCCATTGGATCTAGAGTGATTAAGGCACTTTAAAGCAGTTGTAAGGCCTTAAGCCCACTTACTAGTGTGTACATATGCTTACTATTGCTTATTTGTGCTTACACCTGCTTACCTGTGCCTTATTCCATCTGACATTGATACATCACATGTGCATTTCTTTTGGTACTTCAGTATATGTATATATATATATATATATATATATATATATATATATATATATATGCTATTTAGTGGGTTTTGCAACAAAAATATTGGTTATAACATGCTTTGACATGTAAAATAGACTGTCCTACAGTGGTATTCGAACCGGGAATGCCTGCTCATTGGTCAGATGCTCTACCCACTACATTATTGCTGTTCTGCTTCATTTGCATATTTCTACCATAATGTCATACCCATGTTTCCTTCCCCCGGCCCCCGAGCTCCACGTACACAGCATCCATCCATTCTCCAGTAGCTAGCCCAGCCATACCACACCTCCACACATTTCCCTCTCTGCCATCTCAGTACTCCTCCATTATACTGTCTCAACCCAAGCTTCTGCAGGCTCTTCATCCATTTAGTCCACATACGTATGAGCCTTCCCTTGATCCTTCTGCAATACTGGTGGAGACATCGATGTGACTCACAATTTGTGGTTCGTCCCACCAGGGACGGACCTGTTGTTGTGTCAAGAGTAGACTTAGCTGGTCTACACTTTTTCTCCCACTGGTAGCATCCTGCCAGGGGTTTAAGAAGCAGTGGTTTGCTCACATTCCTGGCCAGCCTCATCTCCCAGTTCTGCGTAACCAATGCCCCAGGTGTGACATTCTGTGCATGAAGCACGCCCACACGCCCCCATGGTGTGCACCGTTTTTCATTATTCTCTTCAGTATTACGCAAGACTACTGTTCTCACAGTATGATTGGACAAGCACTGTTCTTTGATACACATAGACTGCTCAAAATACTGTGATTGAGCAATGTACACATGTTTGCTGGTATTAATCTACATACTTACATACATTTCCTATAAAGTTGAAAGACTGTGATGGATGATATGTTTGTGATAGCAGCTGAATGTGTATCTGCCATGGCTTAGTGGTAACTCACTTAGTGTGCAGGGTCGGGGGGTTGCAACCTGGGAGTGCAGATTATTTTGTTAATGGGCACAATGAGAGCTGTTGACTACAGAGTGACTAAGGCACTGTAGAGCAATTGTAGGCGGGTATGCGCTGGTTTGCACAAGGCTCAGCATTGCTGATCTCTGGTTACGGCATCTTACATTGAGTTGGCTTCTACATTGCTTAACCAGTGTGGGCATTGCTTACTGACACCCAAACAAGCTTAAACCTGCTTGCTCCCACATACCCCTGTGCTACTTCATGCATTTAGTTTACATTTGTTGACCGGGACAATCCGATTGGATGCTTGTCCATTTTCAGCGGTGGCGTGGGGAGTAGAGCTCCACAGTAAACCCCAGCTACACATTACAGGTAATACTGAGGTGTTCACATTCATAGAGAGTAACAGACTTAACATAGCTACGTACCACATTCTTCATGCTTTGTTTACGTTAACATGTCGGTATTATACATGCTTAGGTCATGACTGTTGACAAAGGTCAAGTTTAAGGTGAAGTTGATTCCAGTTTAACAGTTCTGGATAGGTTACACACAGGTATTCGGGTTAGGTTTGGTTATGCCATACCTGTGTGGTAGAGTAGAAGAGAATAGTGAAGGAGTAGGTAGGTAGGTAGAGGGGGGACATTGTAACTGTATAGTAGGCTGTTGGAATAATTGG
>NC_056733.1:300848987-300938987 GCF_019279795.1 Protopterus annectens
TCTAAATAAAAATCTGCCTAAGCAGCAGAGACCTCCAAAGCAGACACCCAAGCAACCACTACCCCAAAACAAAACACGTGCAACACATAGCTCACAAAGCCAGTGTGCCAGTCACAGCCCTTCAGGTTAAACAACACACCTGATACACTTGTAATAGGGGACTCTATCGTCAGACACACTGACGTCCTGCTCACCAGGCTGAACAAGGAGAAGGTCATGGTGAGCTGCCTGTCGGGCGCTAGGATCCGCCACATAACACAAGCACTCAGGTCACTCCAAGGCAAGTACAAATATGACTCAGTCATTGTCCATGCTGGTGTGAATGACCTGAGACGTACCTCCCTGGACTACATGAAAAGAGACATAGAGGAGCTCTCTGAACATGTAGCCCAGGCCGGTATGACCCTGACCTTGAGTAGCATCTTACCCTCACCAAGAATGATGCCACAATATGAAGACAAGATGATCAATTTCAACAATTGGCTTAAGTATTGGTGTCATTCAAAGGGGATCCAATGCCTGTCAGCCCTTGGATGACATGCTCGACAAGCCACGATGCTTCGATAGGGACGGCTTGCACCTGTCACCCCTGGGCTTTCGGATATTGGCAAAGGCTCTTGCCACCCCCATAGTGCCTTTTTTAGGCAAGGCTCAAAAGACAAACCCACCTCCATAGGTATCACAAGGGATAAGAAACTAAGAGTAATGCTACTCAACGCCAGAAGTATAAAACCTCAAGATGCACGCACTCGAAACCCTCCTTAGCATGGAGAACAATCGATATCTGTGCAGTAACAGAAACCTGGTTCAAGGCTCCCGAGAGCACCCCAGCACTACCAGGTTATACCTCATACCATGCTTTTCGGCCCCAAAACTTGGACCGAACCACAAATGGAGGGAGAGTATCAATATTCGTCAAAGATACCCACACCCCCAGGTTGGTGGCACAGCACGAAGCATCAGAGACTATCCATGTGCAACTAACAGTGGGTAAAACTGCTTTCCAGTTTATAGCCTGATACAGACCACCCTCCCAAACTCAGGAACCCCACTCGGCCTTTCTGAGAACACTGGAAAATATGAAGGTCTCTCCAAACACCATTATATTGGGCGACTTCAACTACCCAAACATAGACTGGGAGCATTACTCTAGCTCCAACACCCTATCCCAAAGGTTCCTAGAATTTATAAACTCAAATGCTATGGAACAACTTGTTACCACTCCCACAAGAGGGGAAAACATACTGGACCTGATCAACACCAACATGGGGGCTCTATGCTCCAGATCAGAAGTGTATCCCTCACTGGTAAGATCAGACCATAAACTAATCTCACTGGATATTCAGATCCTGACCCCACCCCCTGCCCAGAAAATCACAGTGAAAAACTTCTCTAAAGCAAATTTCACACTTCTCAAAACAGAGGTGGAATCCTTCAACGCCTCCGGGCCTGTGGAAAATATGGCCCAGACCGCAGAATCCCTTATAAACGCATTCTATGAACACCTTCAGGAATGCATGGATAATGCAATCCCAAACAAAACCAAGACCCAATCCTCCAAAGGCAGGCGTCCTGTCTGGTGGACCCCAGCCATAAACAAACTATACAATAGAAGGAGGAAGCTACTACATGATAGAGCAAAATCCCAAAAAGGGAAGGCATCTCTGATCAGTATTAGCAAAAATCTACGGGCACTCATAAAATCGTCTAAGGCCAGCTTCGAGGGAGAAATTGCACAGGACACTAAGGATAATCACAAGGCTTTCTTTAGTTATGTTAGCAACCTGGGTGGGAATTCCCAGATATGCTCAGAATTAGTCCAAAATAACAAAAAATACACTGAACCCACAGACATTGCCAACATCCTAGCTGACAGGGTCAGCACAAACTTCTCCCCCACTCCCCACCAAAAGGGCAAATATCTATCCCAGCAGAGTGCTGCCTCCCTGACATCTCAGATGCTCAGGTAAGAGCCGCCCTCTCCAAAGCAAAAAACACAGCATCAATGGGACCAGACGGTGTCCCGGGCTGCGTCCTACATAAACTCCAAGAAGAGCTAAACCCAAACATAAAACTACTGTTCAATCTCAGCCTTACTACAGGATATGTACCCAAAGAGTGGCATACAGCAACAGTGGTCCCTCTCCACAAAGGTGGTGCCTCAATGGATCCTGAAAACTATCGCCCCATAAGCCTGACTAGCTTGGTCTGCAAAGCTATGGAAAGGATCATCATGGACCTCATAAATAAAGATATTGGGGACTTACAGACACTGGATCCTACCCAGTTTGGCTTTGTTAAGGGCAGATCCTGCCTCTTAAACCCAGTCGATTTCTTAGAAACAGTCACCAAGGCCATTGACGAGGGGAAGGTGGTCCACACCGTCTACCTGGACTTCGCAAAAGCCTTCGATACAATACCCCACTCTGACATTATAGATAAGCTCACCAGCTTAAATATAAACCCTTATGTCACTAGATGGGTTGCAAACTGGCTCAAGGACAGAACCCACATGGTTTGAATTGCTGCAGCCATGTCAGACTCCAAACCAGTTACAAGTGGCGTCCCACAAGGCTCAGTCCTGGGACTTCTCTTGTTTGGTATATATTTCTCGGAGGTACAGGCCAACATGGAAGGGCTGTGGCTGACCAAGTTCGTAGATGACTGCAAACTAGGCACCATAATTGACTCTCCAGCCGACACAAGCATCCTACAAAAGGGCCTCATAGAAACAGACAACTGGTGCCAGAGCCATGGCCTGAAGTAAACACCAAAAAGTGCATAGTCATCCCCTTTGGCAAAATCAAAGTGCCCACAAATTACCACATAGGTGGTAATCCATTAAGTATGGAAGAAGTAATTAGGGACCTGGGGATCCAAGTTGATAGCAATCTCTCATTTGAAAACCACGTGGCCAAAGTGGTTAGAAAAACATTTTATATAGCCCATCTAATCATGAAGGGATTCACATCTAGATCAGGGGAGGTCATCGTGCCTCTTTACTCATCCCTCATCATGCCCATAATTGAGTACAATGCCCCTTTTGGGATGTACCTTACCAGACACCTGCAGCAACTGGAAAGACCCCAAAAGTACCTCACCAAGAGGATCAAAGGGCTCAAACAGATGCCATATGCTGCCCGGTTAAAGAAACTCCAGCTCTACTCAGTGGCATACCGCCTGCTCAGAGGTGATCTGTGCCTGATGTATAAAGCCATGTCCAACCCGGAATTAATGGACATGCTGCACCTCAGAAAATCCAAATCCCATCGAGCTATGCGCTCGAGAGACTTGAACCTCAGCACTGAAATAAATAGGAAATGCCGGAGGGACAGATTCATAACCCAGAGGCTCCCTTCACTCTGGAATAAAATCCCAGCCAGGTTAGGCAGAGTCCCTCATTGACTCTCTTCAAGCGGAATCTTGATGAGTGGATGGGAGATCGTAGGTTTACCCTGGGTATCACTTCTGTGTCACTGTTAGACAGAGGCACAGTATATTAACCTCGAAAAAGGGCATAGCAAAATTCATTTAAAATGGGTGGCGAAAGCCAAACACACTCTGGCTAGGCTTATAAATGCCCTAGGGCATATAGCCTAGTATGAATCTATGAACCTATGATATTTGGGTTGGGACAACATACAGGATGGGTCCCGAGGGAGTGAGTGGAGGGATTGCAATGTGTGATGGTGTGGTAGCTACGGGCCGGTAACCAGTGAAGGGATGGTGACTGTGTGTGTGCAGTGGGGGGCAGAACTTTGAGTAATGAATGTATGGGTCGAGGATAGACTGGGTTGGATGGGCCCATAGTGGTCAGCCAGCCTAGTGGGTGGGGGGGAGGGGAATGTGATGTAAATATGTGAAACATAAAAGAGGACTAATTTAAATCCCTACTTAAATGAAACACTTACAATACAATGAGCTTGGTAGTGTATTGCAGGGTGGACGTGTTTGGCTGGGGGGGTATGCCAATTCGTACAGGATGTGTTTGGGGCCTCTCAAGCCCATTAACATGCATGTGGACATATAAGTTTCTGTTAATCTACCATTGCTATCTAAAGATGTCTGGCCATATATACCTATATGGGTATATATATTTGCTTACATATTTCTAACTATGTCCGTATATACCTACGGAGATGTATATCTGTGTACATATATGTAAATTGCTGTGTATATGTGGACATATAGGTGTTGACATATATATTTGTAGATAGCATTTGCATGCATATATGTTCATATATTTGTTTCTGGATATTTATCTATATATGTATATATATATATATATATATATATATATATATATATATATATATATGTGTGTGTGTGTGTGACTACATCTATGGATATGTTGTATCCATTTAGATAGTAATATATTTACACACACATGTCCATCTAGATGTAGATATACATTATCTGTACTGTTGCATGACTGGGCTGGGGTTATGTTTCTGACAACATACGATTTATGCATATCTGGCATGGCTTCGTGGTAGATCATTTTGTGTATGGTGTGCATGGTCCTGGGTTCCAGCCTTGCACAGGCTGTTTATTTTGTTGCTGGGCAGAACATCGACCATTGGATACAGAGTGATAAGGCACTTTAAAGTGGTTGTAAGCGAGTTTGCGTGGGTTTGCGTGGAGGTAAGCACTGCTAACTTCTGGTCACAGTTTTTTACACCCAGTTAGCTTCTCCTTTGCTTAGTCTGTGTAGGCAGTGCTTACCCCCGCACAAACACACTTGCACACACTTACTAGTGCCTACATATGCTTGCTACTGCTTATCTGTGCTTACACCTGCTTACTGCTGCCTTATTCATTATGATACTGACTCTTCACATGTGCATTTCCTGCAGTACTCCAGTTCATAAATATATGTTATTTAGTGGGTTTTGCAATACAAATGTTGCTTATACCATGCTTTGCCATGTAAAATAGACTGTTTGCAGTGGGACATGAACTGGGAATTCCTGCTCATTAGGCGACCGCTCTGCCCACTACACTATTGCTGAGATGCTTCATTTGCATATATCTTCCTTGTTATCCTCTTCAACCTTTTAAGCTGCTTTAACTGTAGCTAAGCAATGGGCACACACATGCATTCATGGTTAGCTGTACTCAGCGTTTTAGAGGACAATACAGGGGTTTATTCTTTTGATTTTTATGTCTTGTTGCTGTCATACACATGGGGTACTGTTGGTGGGGATATGTGGACACCTATGAGCTGTTCAACATTGCAGGGGCATGTTTATTCTGAGAGCTCTGCTCTCAGGCATGCCCCCTGCATTCGTACATGCTCCGTGTAAGCCTGGGAGCTCGGGCAGCGTGCCTTCATTAATATGCATGGCGCGCTGTCATCCTGTTCCTAAAAGGGCACTTCTGTGCAGGACTAAACTAGTCCTGCTTGGAAGTTTAGTAAATCTGGGGGAATATGTCTTACTGAAAAGTAATTTTACATGTATATTGGAATGTGTAGATCAATAGAATTAAATTAAAGGGAAAATCAACTTCAAAATGAGAAACAATACAGAAATTCAGATAAAAAAATGCTTCAAGTTTAAGAATGCAAAGCATCTTAATTAACTAATTTAAGTAAAATTTAGGAGCCGTAGTTACTAAAATAAAAATAGTGATCACCACAGGTTTCTAATCTGAACTAATGCAGTTAATATTTTCCAGTTAATATCAATTATGTATATTTGTTA
The DNA here is from genome assembly GCF_019279795.1 of Protopterus annectens. NCBI lineage: Eukaryota > Metazoa > Chordata > Ceratodontiformes > Protopteridae > Protopterus > Protopterus annectens. The sequence continues at coordinate 300,854,693 of NC_056733.1, forward strand.
AAATAATGAAAGACATGGAAAATGGTATAATTGTATACATAGCAGTCATATAACTCTTTTCATTCAAGGCTGTGATATTATAGAATTATCTATTTAATATAAGCTGTTGCAGACTTAGAATTAGCTAACAAAGGCTGAAGAAGGCTCTGATGGGTTTTGGGGGTGGGGGGCACTGTCATGTCATAAAAAGCTTTTTTTATTTCTTAAGGTTTGAGGTTATCAAAGTAATTAAGAAAGTATATTTTCATCAAGATACACTTTGGGACCCCTGAGTGATGGCATTCACTGACCTAGTGCACATGAAACTATTCTAGATGTCCATAAATAAAGATTATTCAATAAACAGATTGTGATACAGTATACTAATGCACAAGTCAGAAGCATTTTATTTTTCAATACAAGAATTCCTTAAGTCTGAAATAAATCATGACAGTTGTTACAAACTGCAAATCATCTGTGAATTGGTAGACACTGATAAGGAGGGCAACACATTCAACTACCACTGTCATTTAAATGAATAGATTGCCTGGGAATGATAAGCTACAAAAAAAGGAAAATATACTACATTGTATACATTCAACCAATTCCTTATGATTTAGGACAGTAATTAGGAAAAGCTTTAAAACAGGATTCATTGAGTTATTAGTTAATTCAGACTTTTTAAAACATTTTCAGTGGACTGCACTTTCCCACACCCCAGATTCTCTACTTCAATATATAAAACACCTCTTGGTTTGGTGCACCTTGGAGTAAGGGCAAAAAAGATATTTTAAAAAGTCTGATTTTAACAATTCTATACCCTCAAATATCTACAAAATTATGGGGGGGTGCCTGATTCACTCACCAAGTGCAGAAATATACTTTGAAACATCTTGGACTGTTTCTCTGTACTCGGGCAAGAAACAATGTATGCAATCTTGTTATGTTACTTCAACATACTATTTTGCAACATTTTAAATTATCAGTATGTAATTACTATATGTGTAAAAATAGGGCTCAGTGGAAAAGAATGGATAAACAGTATGCTTGCAATTTGTATATTCTCTTTTCTTTGCATTTTTATTCAGGTCATTTTCCCTGATAATTACTAATAGGACAGAGTTTTTTTCCCTGACTTTTTTTTTCTTGTACAGAACATTAGAGCTCATTATTTATATAATTTATTCTCCCATCCATATAACTATCAAGAAACTCCTGAAAACAGTATCTGAGTGTAGTCCAAGACATGTTCAGAAAAAGTTAATATAATTTGCTTACTTGGGGTGCCTAATGGGCACTTCCAGTATTAGTTCTGGTGGAATTTCAAAAAGCTCAGGGTCATTGCCATTAGCTTGCAGCAGAAGGGGTAGCACATCAAAACGACTTCCCGGGGCCTTCCAACCCTGCTGGATGCAGATCTGAAACAAAGAAAATAATAATTTTAAATGCAGAACTCTTAAAGCATGTGGACAAAATTAAAAGTAGAAAAAAGTATAACTGCTTATGTCAGACATATTTCTGCAGATTTAATGTGGTACAACATGGTGGCCTTAACTACCCTTTTAGCTGCCTATTAACAACCATGTAACTGGTCATCTTTTCCAGCTCTGTACCTTTTTCAGCTTTATGACTCTTTTATGTGTCAGATAATTACTGTGTTCTGTAGCCATACATATACAAATAGACATGTTCAGCATTTAAGTATGTCCAGAGAAGTCCACCTGCTCTTATAAGTACATTTACTATATCTCTTTTAAAGTGTATCGCTTTTCTTGTTATAATTCCATAACTTCTTTTCAGCTGCTCTGTACATTTTCAATGAAGTTACAGTTTCAACTTCTTTACATTACCATAAATACTCTTTCATCTTTCCTTAGCCCAGCCTGTGAAATAATTTTTTTATTCTATATGTTTTTTTCTCTCCACTCCTGATGTTCATCAAACCACTCCTTATTAATATATAGCCAGTTCATTCACTTAACGTCCGATAAGTGGAGGTGTTATGTAGTTTTACAGGTAACTTGGCAATCAGATCATGTGTATTTAGGTGCTAATGCTGTTCTCAGTGGCTGACATAAACATCCATGTAGCAAAGGGGCTTCTATATTTTCCTCAAGTATGTGCATGGTACTATCCACACATTAATTAGGGACCCCAACATTGGTTTGGTAGCGCTAAACCAACATTACTTATCTTGGCCTTTTCAATGCCCTGCAAGTGTTCACTTGCTTGATGACTATTAGCCAAGTAAAACCCACATTGGTTGCTCACTGCCATCTCCCCTCCAATCAGCTCCTTCAGTGCCTGAGCCTGTAATCAGGTTATTATATCATTACCAGAGCTTCATTCCTCTGTGCCACAGAGACGGGCAATATAAAAGATTTAACTCTTCCCTGTATTTCCTTTGTGTTGACTTCTGTTCTGATTTGTATGGACTGTAATCGTAATGCTCATTTGTAATAAATTTGAGAAAGTCTTGCATCCTATTTTTTCTGTAGTGTACTTGAAGTACCAATTATATAACTGAACTGCACGAGGTGATCAGAGATGATAATGACAAAGCCTTTTTTCTACACATTAGAAATGAACTGTATGGCTGATATGCTCTGCAATACTTTTGTGCATCATAAGTAGCATGTAAAGCTTCCTGGCAGTAATTTTTCAGATTCTAGACTCTTAAAGGTTCTTCAGGCTTCTGCATATCCTTTTATTTCTGTCAGTACATTTTGACTTGTTTAACCTAATGCATATCTAATTATCATATGTAAACAATAACATTGTTTGTGCTAAGTCTTTTCTAATGCCACTGATAAAGATGTGTGTATCCCTCCGGGAATTCTTTTATCTCTATCTTTTATAACAGCCTCTACTACTCTCTGTTTACTGCTATCTATATTTAGTTTTCAGTGTAGTTTCACAGTTGAATTTCCTTTCATTTACTGCTATAACAAATTTATCTTGGGTCAACACTTAACAATATACAATGCACAATTTAGTCACATCCTCTTTTCTCTTCAAACATCTGGCGACTGTTATTTGCATTTATCATTTGTTTCTTGTTGGTCAATTCTTTTATCCTTTTCATCATTTAATTGACATTTATTATACTTCATTTTTTTTTCTTGTAGGCATGGTAACTGTCTGGCAGTTATGATGCAGATTAAGACTGAGCTGTTAAAGAGATGCACCTGTAGTCCAAGGTACAGGGGTTGATTCTTTGAATCTCTATTTGTCTTCTGTCTTACTATAGCAAGTCACTTAACCAGAAAGGGCTCCTGGACTGCCCCTGAAAAGGGATACATGTCTAATGGATTTAGCTTGTTAACAAATACATTAAAAAATTGTTATGTCTGCATATAAGCAATGCCATGTTATTACTGGTTCTTCAGTGACATCTTTGCAGAACTTTTCTGATATTAAAATTAAGAACACTACTTACATTTCCTGTGCATGCATCTTAAAACACTGTGCACAAAAAGTCACTTTTGCATGTTGTAAACATTTTGCTTTATTGGAGTTACTGTACTGTGCTGTAAGGCTGCTTAATTCAGAAAGTGATTCAACCCAGCTCATGCTGGTGTAAATTTTAGTCTTGATAGAGTGTTCTATCAAATTCTTTACTATTTAACTACACCCCTTTGCACCATTGCAGGCATTGTAATAGGCAGTGGTGATAACTTGGGAGTAAAGTCATAAGATCAAGTTCTAGTCAGTCTATTTTCACATCTTCACTAATGATCTTAAGCTTAGGGTAGTGACTGACAGGATTATATCATGGACACAAGAGATGGAATTGAGGTTCCTTCACAGAGTAATTAAAGTCAGTATCCATGGCAGACTGAGGGCTATGGCAATATGAGAGAAATTCAGAGAGTAGTCATTGCTCCTTCATACTTAGAGAAGCCAGTTGAAGTGACTAGAGCACCTTCTGAGGATGCCCCATGGGCATCTGCCAAATGAGCTGTAACCGACATTGCTCACTGGACAGAGGACCAGGGATTGACTCAGGACATAATGGAGGGATTATATCTCCTAGCTTACCTAGAAATGCCTGGGATCCCACAAGATGAACTGAAGACTGTTTTTGAGGATAGGAAAACCTGATTTATCCTTCTCAGTTTGCTACCACTATGGTCTCAACAGAACAATCAGTTTTGAAAAATGGATTTGATTCTACAAAATCAACTAACTAAGTATGAAAATAAATAAAGAAATAAATGATGCTGTTTCTGCATGAATGGCAAAAATAAATGATTCTAAGAAACTCACGTTATTCCAAGATTCTGAAAATATTAAACACTGCAATCTTTATTGGAAACAATGGGTGATATTCATAATCATACTGATTATGCATAGTGACCTCTGTGTGACTCATAGTCAATAGCTGTGCTTAGGTGGGGCTGGTTTAGCCACTTTGCAAAACATTTTATGCAAATGAGAGTGTACTGAAATATAAAAGAAGAATGCCTGAAATGTATATGATGATCTAGTATTAAGTAGGCAGTTTTCTCGTCTACTTGTGACTCATTGTCACTTTTTATTCTTTTCTGTGCCATGAGTATATGCTTTATAAAAATCAAAGTTACACCTTTGCTATCTAATTTGCAATCAGTGAAAATGCTTTCTGCAGCTGCCATCCTGGCTATTTCCTAGTGTGAGCTGCTTGTCTCAGTTGCTACAAAACCACAGGCACCTAGTGACAATCGCTGCTCGAGAAGGCTCAGACAGAAGCAAATATTAGCTCATTTTAAATTTGCAGGCCAAACAATTCTTTATAGATTTAGAGTAAATAGGGATATAGTGAGGTGGGCTTTAGTGAGTATGGCCCACACATAAGGACTGGGAGGAGGTGTGGCCTTCCTATACCTGTGAACAGGTCTTCACAATACATGCTATGTGGAATTTCCATAGACAAATCGGGGACATTTTGGGCATTTCTCAATCTTTTGCCTTAAGGATACTTCAGCAGTTTGTTGACATAATCTTGGTAAGTGTGGATCAATATGTTTATCGGCCAGTGTGGACTGGAGGTTGAGCCAGGACCTTCTATGGAATGGTACAATTCCCTGAGGTACTTGGTGCAATAGATTGCATCCATATTGCCATTAGGGCCCCATTTGAACCACAGAGGGAACAGTACTGAACGGCTGCCATTCTGACAACTGACAGGTAGTGTGTGATGTATGGGGAATCAACATCACATGTTAGTGCCTATGACTCTCACATCTGGCATAGAAGCTCACTCTGCTGCCTCTTCCTGCATGGTAGGGTACCTCATGGAACCTTGTTGATAAGTGTGAAATTTTCCTGTTCATAGTAATCTCTGCATGTATATTTTGTTATATGTATTGTTTAGGACTGATCTTTCCTTTCTTTGTTATGTCCCCCCTTTTTTCTTTTCCAGGTGATGCTGGCTACCCATTTGAACCTTGGTCAATAACACTATGCTGTGACACTTGTGGATTTGTTGAGGAACACTTCAACACTGCCCAGTCCCAGGCACAGATTGTTAGAGAGTGAGTGTTTCGCCTGCTGAAATCCCATTGACATTGCCTTGATGAGTCTGGTGTTGCTTGTCAGTATGATCCTGCTACTGCATGCAGGACGTTTTCTGCTTGTTGCATTCTGCATAACATGATCGTGCATTAGTCTGTTGCTCAACTGTCCCATGATGACAATACAGCATCCAGTATTGTTCCATCCACCAGCAATGATAGTGATGATTGCCCATCGGCAGCACCAGTATCAGACCACATGTGGCAGGCTCATGCATGGTACATGGCTAATCTGGCAAAGATGTGTCATCTACTCCACTGTTTTTGGGACTTGACATTCAAGTAGTGGTCCTTTTAGTAAACATTCACATAGATAATAGCTGATGTCTGTAGGGTTTCCTGTGAGCTATGCAGTGTGGTGCATGTCTTACTGTTATTGTACATTAGACATCTTCATTCATTTTTTAATGTTTTTTGAACAATCAGTTATTGGTTTGCTACATGTGCTTTGTTTACTGGCAGGATACCTCTACTACAAAACTTAATTATCAGCTGTAAGCTGTGCAGTAAATGGTGAGGACATGACAGAAAATTTTAGAGATCAGAGTTAATTGGTTGTTTTACACAGTTATAGTCTTCAGTAGTAGCAGTTGTTTAGGTAGGATTTTAAGTAGTAATAGAAAAGAATGTTTACTGTAAGATATATATGTGCAGTTTTCCTCTTGAGAGATTATGATGAGTTCACATTTACCTGAAATGAAAGTAGTATCAAATATAAAAAAATATAAAAACCCAAAAGTTCACAACAAGAAAATGCACCCTTCCACTCCCAAAAACATGAAGGCAACAAAATGATTAGGTATTATACTGCAGAAACTTTGTCATTTCCATGACAAAGGAAACAATGGTACTGAAAAGAAAAATGTGGAAGCCCATGCGACTGCTGCAGTCCAGTCAGTCAACCTACTTTCACACTGCTAATACTTTCATAGGTAGTACCGATAACTAGGTGTATGGACTGCATGGTGAGTCAGACCTCAGATGGTGAGATTCACAGTCTTTTACTTCTTGTATCTGGCTCACATACTTCAGTCTTGTTCATAAGAATGACTTCTGTTAAAGGTCGGGGTCAAGCCCCAAGCTGGTCGGATAGAGATCAAGTTCCTCCCCTAATTGCTGCAGGAGTTGTACCTGCAGAGATTGGAGCAGGCAAGCAACTGCTGGCTTAGAATGGAAGAAAGTAGACATATGTCAGAAGTTGGAGAAGTACATGTCTTTCCTGACAGGGATCCCCCTGCTTTGGGCAGCAGTGTAGGCACAGGTACAGTGACCTGCTGAGGTAGAGCGGGGGACAGCAGGACATATGTGTTTCAGTGGGCCAACAGAGATGGCCAGAGTTCTATAGCAAGTACTTTATATACTGCTTATCTGAAGAGTACTACTTATCTGAAAGTATGCATAAATACGTGGTTATATAGGCATAACTATTTTAAATTACTATGTCACATATGCCTACACCTGACATACAAAACTGTTTATGTCTGTATGTATGTATGTATGGATATCTATACATTTATCTATATAAATATGTGTGTGTATATATATATATATATATATATATGTGTGTGTGTGTGTGTGTGTGTGTGTGTGTGTGTTATTCTTAATTGTAAGTAATATATGAAAATTCTTTAAAATCATTGCAAATGCAAAATACAGATAAATACCTATTTGAAAAGTAATTATTTACTAAATGAGTATAGAATGAAGATTCATACCCATTGTTCATCTATGAATGGTATCCTTTGCTAATGTTTCTTGGTGATTTACAGAAAGGTTACTGCATGTACAAAATGGCTGACCACAGCATGTCACCACCCACAAGGTGGAGTGGGAGTGGGGGAGAAAGCAGTAAATGTATGACCGGCATACTTTACATTTTGTGATTTACTTAGTGCATGCCACGGTGCTTTCTTCATTTTACTGGTAATTGTATATCATACAAGTAATGTAACTATGTTATTCAGAACAACACAGGTGAACATTGCAGTACATAGTGCAAGTGAGACTGACCAGTTTAGCAGCCCTTGCAGAAATGTAGCCTATCTTCCAGAAACTGGCTAGCTGGTGAGTTTAAATCGTCATGAAGCTCAATACAACAATAACTAACACATGCACCACTCCTTACCAGATGCTCTGCTTCTAAATCTACAAATGAGAAATTTCTAAATCTACAAATGAGAAATTGTGAGTTAGTGCATTTTCTTGTTGATCAACACAGTTTTTTTCTGGAAAGGAAACGTAAGATTGTTAGAGGCATAGTAGTCATTACTGCTATCAGTTTGCATTAGCCCAGCAAGATTGAGTGTATTGGTTAGTTAAGTTAGGCTACCATGATGTTAGATTTGCTATGATAAAGTCATAATAAAGACATAGAAGAAACAAATGTATTAATGAGCTATAATCCTATGTTCAACATAGGTAAACAATTTTGCATTAATCCATTTTTAATCTCCACAGCTGATGGATTGGAGTATGACTGTGATACAGCACAGTGTTGAAGTAGATTAAGACATCTGACAGAAAAGAAAGTGTTTGTGAGTAATAATAACGTAGTTCATGGAGAATGGTGATTACCCCCCAGTATCTGGAAAAAAACAAATCAGTTAAGTGCTACTATAGCACAAGACCCAATCTTAACAAATGTTTAGCACACCTCTGCTTAACTTATTAAGGTCGGGTCTTGCTCTAGGCAGACAAACCTTCCTGTACTGGTCAGCAAATGACACTGACAGTTTGTTTACTCCCTACTGTCTATATTGGTAACAAGTCCTTGACTTCCTCTTATAAACTCAGAAAGTTGATAGAATAATAGGATTTATGTTCATTTGCATTTTTATGTAGGATATGAAGTCTGAAACTCAAATACATGTCATTATTTAGTGAGTTCAAGTCCTCAGTGATATGTCCAAAAAACAGAGGTTTTATAAATAACACACCGAACATATAAGGCAAAAATCTGGACATTCTGTGAAAATGTGGACAGCTGAGAGGTATGGAAGGTGAGTGTGATCATAAGAGAATGAGTCACACTGTATTTCTGACACTGCTCACTATGTGCTTTATGGCTTTGAAAACTGACAAAACACGTAGTATTTTGTTTTTCTGTAACCAGTAGTACATTGAGCAGAGAAAGCTCCATGCACTACAACAAATTATGACTGGGTCTCCAATCATAACCCTTAATTATGTGTTCTTGACATGGATGCCAAGATTTACCTCTTAAGCTTCGTTGTCGAGGTGAATTTCTTGGCATCCATGTTTCAAACACATAATAAGCAGGTTATGATCAGCGATCCGCTGATAATCTTCTATATTATATTGCTATTATAAAAATAAAAGAGGCATTTATGCATTAACTCTTCAATAAATAAAGAAAGAAAGAGTGGTATTATATTTGATTATTACAGCAGTCATACATCACAACAGAAATACACGCTGTACCAAAGCTAGTTGTGTGGAATATCGTAATCACCCAAGTCGATAGAAAAGCTTTACTGATCACTTTAGTTAAGTGCCTTTGTCTTGTATCTACGGACTAAAGTTAAGAAACACTACACCCATTATATATGATAAAAGCATTCAGTGAATTAAAAAATCAAGCAATCATAAGTCATCTTCCAAATCACATGAAGTGCATGCAAGAAATTTACCTACAGATTCAACAATAAATGGACCTTAACATCAGATATGCAAAAAGAATAATGTCTTAAAAAAAACATATAAACAAAACATATATGTATTGATTACTCATAAATAGATGTTAAAAAAGATGTTAAAAAACATGTATAGATTAAATAAATGAAAATAATTGAAGGAAAAAAACTATGTACTTAAGAAAATGACCAGCAGGTCTTTGACGTACTATATCAGTCAATATTGTAATCACTATTAATGTATATTACTACCTGTACACCATTTTATATACAGTAACATTCATAAATGTAAAGTCAACATTTCAAAAGTTAAAACATTTGAAAAAATGCAGGAGAGCAAATCATTCTGGTTAAAATAAATAAGTAAAGGATTGACCAATTGCCAACCAGAAGGTGTTTGCGAGTAATAATAATATCGTACTATTATTATAAAAAATAAAAGCAGCATTTATGCATTAGCTGTTCAGTACAGAAAACAAAAAAAATGGTGATATTCTGTTAGATCTTTACAAAATTCATACATCAGAACACAAGTACAGTCATAACTAAAGAGCCTTAAATAAGTTTTGCACCCAGTCAAGAGTGAAGAATGCACTTAGCAGCTCCTGGCAAAGTAAATCAGTAATACATGGTTCTTCTCTGCTATCAACAAAAATGGAATATTTGAACAACAACTTATAATGTGTTTTTATCTCCATTTTCTTTCTGTCGCTTTTTGTTTATATTGCTTCTTTTTTTTTCTTTCCTTCTCTGTTTTATGTTCCTTTATCCACAGGCCCAGAATTCTAGGAGGCAGCCCAGCCATGTGAATCCCAGGTCTGTGAAAGATTACCACATCCCTCTGCTTGCTCGGGGAGGTTGCTACAGGGTTGGGGTGGTGACTCAAGCCCTGTGGGCACCCAGAGCATGGCATTCTGGAAAGCTGCTAATATCATGTGCTTCAGGACCTAGTAGATACAGCAGCTGAGTGGGTTGTGGAGAAGTGCCTTCATCTGATACCAGTGGGTATAAGATTCATTGATTCAGTTGGTTCTGACCACAAGCCACTGGAGGCCTCCACCCACTCTCCACAATGGTCTCTCTTTGTAGCTCCAAAACAGAGGAGGAATAACTGATTTTATATCCTCTCCTTTTGCCCTTCTTATGTCTTGTGTCTGCCTACAATGTCAGCCCACTATAGTTTTTCTGTCGGTTTTTTTATGTTGTGCCTTTTTCTTAACTCTTCCTTAAGCCATTCTACATACCATCTTACCTTTTTCCTTCTTCAGCTTCTCTCTTATATAAAAGAAATTTGAAAAATATGGGGGTATATTCCCTACAAAAATATAGTGACCCTCCTACAACTCCTCCAGCACAAGCCTTTTGATGTCTTCCTTCGGTGTATCCCTTGTCTTCTTTCTTTCTCTCTCTCTCCCTCATTTCCAGCTTTCCTATCTTCTCCTTTTTAACCTTATTAAAGCTCAGTTAGGATGCCATTATATTCACTAAATAAAACTTTATAGATTTTTAAATTTCCTTCTAGACAGCTATGCTGAGCATTGCTTTCCTCAAATGATTCATAATGGCATATTTAAACTTGTACAGGCTCAAGCTCATTTAGCAGTTACGAAATTATTTGAAAAAAAAATCATGACTTTACACACATGTATCAGAGGGATGTGTCCATCACATATAACTAAATAGTTTTAATCTATTTTACAATCTTTCAAAACACCAGTAATGTTAAGGGTGTTTCTATGCAGCGCTTCACTTTTCTGTAGTCAGCACCATTCCGTGGCACACGGCACATTAACATAAAGGTGCAGTGGCACTCCTCCAATAGTCTTTGTGCAATTGTGAACTGCAGGATTAGGAATACCACCCAATTCAGTAACTTGCAGTGTTTGCTAGCAACTTATAACACTTCACAGAATGCAATTAGCTTTCTCAGCTTAGCCACCACCAGTCGCCATCACCACCAGTATAGTCATTATAGTTTCAAAATGTATTTTTAAAGAAGCAAATGTAAACAGGCATTTTAAAGCAGAATGTATCACAGAATGCATACTTATGATTTAGTAAAGAAGAACAATAGGGGATAAAGGAGGAGCCCTGGACATTTGGACTGAGAGAGTGGGTGTGCTGGAATCATTTAATAGAATGGGTTGTGCATACTAAGATGCTTGAGGCCTCTAAGCATATCTTTCAACCTGCCAACATAAAAAATAGGTACAATCAGCCAAAAATGTGGACAACTAATTTGCATAAAATTTGAATACTAAATGGCACATAACTCTTCCTGCTTGCAGTGGAAATGTGGCACACTACTCGGAAAGGCATTTAAAAAACACAATGTGACAAAAGTGATACAAAAATATAAGGACATTATCAAAGACAGAGTGTAAAATGCATTGACTTCAATTAAGTGTATTGCAAAATTCTACCAGAAAAGGTCATTTATTTCTGCTTCTGAAGTAGGGAGATGCTAGATGTATGTCCTCTTTCTTTAATTATTAGTGCCATTAGTATGCTGGTCATGTGGTATGGTTTTCCATATGTTAGATGGCTTCAGAAATGACATAAGATGGGGTATTCAGAACATTGTGTGAAGGAGTACCTCTAGCCCGAAAACAGGCACATAGTGTACCTCCAAAAATAGGTTCATCATATGCAGGTGTAAATCAGATCTAAAAACTGGTGGGTGCCAACAAAATAGGGATATCTGAGAGGTCTGACTTTAAGACAGTTTGGAATTCCTGGAGGAATGGGAGAGAAGGTGTTGCACAGTTGCCTTAGACTTGTTTACAGAGTTGGGCAGACCAGGCAGACATTTTTCTTCTGTTGGATAGTTTATGTAATGTAATTCACTTACTTACAACAGCTAAAAACATATATGTGCAAAGATAAGAAGGCATCCTGTAATGAAAGCCGTGGCATCAACAGCCAAATAAATAAATAATAATATACAAATAAATTAAATCAATATATGACAAGAAAAATAAGTATCTAAACAAATAGTCTAATCACAGGAAACTGAAGATAAGCTAATAATTATCTTTATCTATAGTAATCTCCCTCTCTCTCTCTCTCTATATATATATATATATATGGGTCTTGGTCATAAGATCGACAGCTCATATGACTGAAACTCATTTGGTCGACAGCTCATTTGGCTGACAAAAAGTATTCAAGGCAAAAACCTGGTATTTGCCCCCCTCCCCACTGTTGTGCGACTGTGGAGTTGTTATATATAGTTGGGGGGTGTGTGGGGGGCACAGCCCCCCACATTGGGGGGGGTGTGGGGGGCAAAGCCCCCCCATCTATACTTTTTGTCAGCCAAATGAGCTGTCGATGAAATGAGTTTCAGTCATATGAGCTGTCGATCTTATGACCTAGATCCATATATATATATATATATATATATATATATATATATATATATATATATATACAGATATATAGATACATAAATATAAAATCTCTCTGTACGTATGTATGTGTATATTCCTGTGACAAACAGTAAGGTCTGATGAAAATAAAGTAATGAGTTTAAATGGGAAAACATGCACAGTTCAATGCATGCATTTTTCACTCCTGCATAAGGAGATATTTTTTACTCACTGAATCTGCAGGTTGCTTAGACATTTGAATTCAGTTCTCTACACTGTTTACATTTTACTGAACAACAGGAAATAACTGCGTCTGTACAACAAGCATGATTTTTGCAATCTGACACTTGATATGAAGGAAAGCAGTGAAAAACATAAATAGGAAACTAGATTTTGCTACGAAGAACAAAAATATTCAAGTGTTTAGATTCTTTTTTTTGTATAATTATATCCACTGTCTTCAGCACATGGATTCATTTATTCTTTATTAGAATAATTATGTACACAATTATCAAGCTGTAGACAGAATATGTGAATGTATATTTGTATGAGGAGTGAAACTATTTTTATAAAATACTAAAATATACCCCCCCAAAAAAAAACACATTATGGGTGTCTGAATCCATAGAACATTGTTAACTTTATATGTTAAATCAACGGTAGAAGAACCTCAAGGTAGGTTATATTTGTTAATGGCAGTTTCTGAAATACAGTTTCAATCTTGTGCAGCGCTCTATATACACACATTTATTTGTGTGTGTGCATGTGTGTGTGTGTGTGTTTGTGTGTGTGTGTTTGTCCCAGAGGGTAGAGGTGGAATTCTCACCTAACTCGTATAAAAAATCCAGCAGTTAAGGTAATCAACAACAATTATGTTTGAAGTACTGCGGTTATTTTTAGTAAGACATGACAGCTGCAGAAAAGACCTTTTTACCTCACGTCATTTATTCTTAATTCCATGCTCTGTACTACTCAGGATAAAGGCAATGCACTTGGACAAAAAATGTAAGGTTGCATCTCGCTGAATACCTGACAAAGTTGCTATGTTTTATGTTTTTGCTCTGAAACTTCCACTGAGTGGCTTTATTCTGTCTTTGAAGTATTAAGTCATTAAAAATTATTTTGTTGTGTTATGATCACTTACACGTTTTGGTACTGTAGAATTTGTTATTTTGCCTTGTGCTTGTTGAATATGTTATTTTTTGTTGGCAGCTAGAATACATATTTTTTCCTTACAAGGCATACACCTCTCAACTATCCTGATTCTTGCAGAATGTCCAGATTTTTTGTCTCATATTTTTGCTCTGTTCCTCATAAGATTTGTGCTTTTCGGACAAACCACTAGGGATTGAGGTCATTAAATAAAAACAGACATTTGAGTTTTGGTTTTCTTATTCTTCAGAAAATTAATGCTAATGTAAATTCCATTATTCTATCAACTTTCTAAATGTGTCAGAGCAATATTTGAAATCTGTCCTTTGAACCCCTCCTTATTTTTAGCTTTGTCCAGATTTTTTGCACTAAGAGCTTGAGAGATACAAGAAAATATTTCTTATGTCAAATGCAGTTATAATTTTATAAAGGCATTTTTAGTTTTACAAAAGGTTTTAAGAAAGAGGTAGTCTGAGATGTCATTTACAAGATTCACTAGTTCACAATGATTGTAACATTGACTGTCTTTGGGAAATCTCTTTGTGAAAAACAATTCATATTTTTTTAAACTCCCACTTCAACCTTATAGCACCACATGAGAAATACACAGAGAGACCAGTACAGATGCACTGGTTTAATTTGGTATTGCTCCGTCGAATTGTGAGCTAAGTACCCTGACTTGATACATAATATGAGTGTACACTAAGGATGCAATGTTTTCAGATATCAAAAGCAGACACTTTCATGGAAATGTGTAATCGTACAGGATAAACCATACCTGCAATGTATGCAAAAGACTGGACTCAGACGACTTTGTTTCAGAAGTAAAATCTCACATGTATAGAATTTCCTATTTTTGCTCCTTTTATTAATGATATCATACCCCATGGCTACCGTTTTTTACCACAAGGCTAATTTTTTTATGCTTTTTCTATTAGCTGCTAGATTGGACTTAGATCCTAAGCAATCATACTGGTCTTATATTGTAACCATTTTCTGCCACTGCTTGTTTAAAATATGTCACCTTTTAATTACTGCATGCTCATACACACTGTCTTTGAAACTGTATTTTTGTCTTTACCATTAATTAATATTTTGCTTTTTATTTACAATGTTAATACATCTCAAACATTATTAATATTGTCAGTATTGTTAGTAGTATTAGATTTTCTCTACTGTATGTCAGGAGCTTTTCTCCCTGTGACTCCGCTGAAAATGGGCTTCTGGCCCAGACAGACATCACCCGGTAAACAAATGTAATAAATAAATAAAAAATAAAACTGGAATTGTTTCTGTTGTACCATGTCATATAAAGGTGTTTTAGATACATGGGATGGGAGGATGGCAGTGAGCAGTCAATGCTGTCCCACCCATCCTGGGGCAGGGAGAGGGAGGCAGTCGGGCTTCCTGCAATAGCAGCAGGAAGAGCCTGGCAAGCTTCATGCTGCAAGTGGTGTGTCTTAGCTGGAAGGCTGTCCATGCTTGGAAGTGCACATCCACCTTCTGAAGGCTGCTAAGGGCAGAGCTTGCAAGTCTGCCATGGGAGTGGGGGTTGTTAGGGTATTTCCCAAGACCAGTGTAATGCTGGACCAGTATCCTTCATCTTGTTACTGCCCCAGACATGGGACAGGTAGGGTCTTTGGGAGAATAAAGTGTGTCCAGTTCACCCAAGAAATCAAGAAATGAGGAAAAAGAGCTGATGGTCAGCTGTGAGGAGTTAAATAAAAAAAAGTGTTGCAGGTACAAATATACTTATTTTATGCAACTATCACAGGAAATTTATTTAACATTTTTTGTCTCAATATCTCTGGACATTTCTCATTCTTCATGTCTTTCTGTAGGTTAATATTGCCCAAATAGGAACTGTTCTGTGTCAGGAGGGTAAGACAGTAACAACAGTGTACACTCTATAGGTGAACCACATAATGTTAAATTGTACAACTCTATGCTAAGTAAGAGACTGAAGGCCAAAAAAGTGAAGGGTAGATTTGGTGGGACATGAAAGGGCTGTGATATCTTGCACATTACTTGAATCATATACATATAAAGTATCAGCTAGTACACAAGTGAATTGAATGCTGAAAGCCAGATAGCTCATAAATAGGATAGGATGCATATGCCAGTGAGTATATGGACATAAGAAAGTCAAATTATACTGTACAGAATGTCAGACTAGAGCAGTACATTGTTATAGTGTAGCTGTGTTAGAAAAGTAATGATACATTTCCAGCATTCGTTTATGATACATGTTCTTTGTGAATAAAGCTGAGGGCTGTGGAACCTGCTGTGGTGGGTCACCTTCATTTGCCTGACAGTTCATTTGTCCGACAGAAATTTCAGGCAGCCCAATTGCCTGACAGTTCATTTGCCCTACAATTATAAAAAGGCAAATAAAAGGTATATATATGTCCTTTTCCCCACAGCAGTGCGATCCTGGTGTTAGAATATATAGTTGGGGGGTATGGGGAACACAGCCTCCCACTTACTTTGGTTTTATATTGTCCAGTTTGTTTTTTTTATTATTCACTAAAACCAAAGTAGGTAGGGGGCTTTGCCCCCCACACCCCCACAACTGTATATTCTAACTCCAGGATCGCACTACCGTGGGGCAAAGGACATATACCTTTTATTTGCCTTTTTCTAATTGTTGGGCAAATGAACTGTCGGGCAAATGAACTGTCAGGCAATTGGGCTGCCTGAAATTTCTGTCGGGCAAATGAACTTTCAGGCAAATGAAAGTGACCCGCTGTGGTACACTTTTTTAAATTTATTCATCTTTGTTTACTGGGAAATTTCAGCTGAGATAAAACCCTTTTTCAGTGGAGGCCTGGAGAGAAAAGCTCACCATTCAACACTACTATTGGCCTATACATAAAATATAGTCACATGATATCAGAAAGAATATAGAATATAGGTAAGTGTTCATTCATGAGAGAAAACACTGTACAATAGCTTACATAAACATAATTTAGAAACATAGCATGTACCTAGCTTGCATAGGTATATATAATGTTGAACATTCATTAGAAATAGACATGGGTTTGTATATAGCAAAAAATTATATAACATTGCAAAATATACTGTAATCAGTAAGTTTCACATGCTCATGAGTGCTGGTTACAGAACCATATTTCAAATAAAAAAAAATTGTACCCACTGCCAAACATACTGTGACCTCTTTTCTAGATTATACTAACAGAGAGGTGCTGGGGGCATAGCAAGGTCAGTTATGAGTTGGCATTTCTTTTATTGTTGATTATGCGATTACTTTGGCACTTAGCACTTAGGACTAAAGCCTTGAGCTGTTAATGAGCTTCTTCCTATGGCCACGGTACTGGCTTTGATTGCGTTCACCTTCCTTTGCCTACTGTGAACTACTCACTTAACCAGACAGTGCTCCTGGGTCACCATGGAAAAGGACAATTTGTCCAGTGGGCTTACATGGTCAACAAACTGGAAAAAAGAGACAAACTGGGTACTAAGAACAAACTAAGTTCACAAGAAGAAATCCAACGTGTCACAGAAGACTAAAACACAAGCAGTTTATTGAAGTAAACGTAAAGCGCTTTTCGTCGCTCAATGTTTGAGCAACTTCTTCAGACATTTAAACTTGATTTAATTAAATGTTTATATATACACTCACGTCACTGTCATTAATTGCCAATTAACATTTAAAACAACAGTGTAATAAAATTGAATAGACATAAATCCCCAACCTAAAGCAGCCATACAATATGTGTCAACCATGTGTGTGTATAAATATACACTGTTTAAAAATATATGTATGTAAATATATAAAGTTATAAAACCACATAGTTAAATTGCTCAACCCGCAAAATAGTTTATACAAGCCTAAAAAAGAAAATTTTATTATTGTTATATATATGTTTATATATATCCAGCCTAGAAATATATAGAAGCCAATGTTAAAAAAGTATGAAATACTACAATACATGTTTACAAAATGAATTAATAATATAAGTAAAAACAAACATTTCTTACTAGTCTCAAAACTAAAAAAGAGACATAGAGAAATAAATCAACTACCTGTAAAAAATATATATAAATATGAGTATATCAAGTAGTTGTTATTATAGAATGTATATACACGAGTTGTGTAAAAATTGAAAATTGAATCTGAAGGGTAACTATATTTATATTTATTTTTATTTTTATTATTGTTACCTATTTAGACTCCTTAATTTTAGTAAGCAACTAATATTGCAATGGTCGTTTAAACCTGGGTAAACAAAAGCGTTTGTACGCCATTGCCAAGTTAATTCTCGCTCCTCTAGAAGTAAGTTGTATGGGCCACCTCTCAGGTTTGTCTGGATCTGGTCCAGTGCCATAAATTTAAAATTATGGCCCATATTGCTTGAGATAAAGTGTTCTCAACTTTTTTATTTTGTATAGCATATGTGTGTTCATAAACTCTTTCTTTAAACTGTCTTTCAGTCTTTCCTATATAGAAAGCTGGACATAGTGTACATGAAGCCACGTACACTATGAGTTTAGAAGAACAGCTAAGTTTATGTCTGATTTCGTATTTTTTGTTGTTAATAGTTGTATGTTCTCCACTACACATATGTTTACACATACTACAATTTTCACAAATTTTCATACCTTTCATTCTAGAAAAGTTACTAACAGTGTTACTTTCCAAAATATTTTTCAAGTTATAACCCCTTCTATATACAATTCTAGGATGTTCTACAAGTTTACTAGAAATGCTCCTGTCTTGTTGGATCAGTGTCCAGTTTTTGAATAACAATTTCTTAATGATGTCACTATCCATATTATAAGTTGTTATAAAACTAAATCTAAAGTCATTAATAACTTCTGTTCTTCTTTCAAAGTTTCCTGTTTCCTCTAATAAATACTCCTGGTTTTCTACAGGGTCTAAAGATGTATTATTATCAATAAGTTGGTTAAGAATTGGAAGAATGATACCACTAGTTCTTTTACATCTAACTTCCTGGACTATCTCTTCTAAGAAATCAATAGGGTAACCTCTCTCGCAAAAGAAACCCATAAGTAGTTCACATTCGAGCTCAAAATCGCCAATGCGGGTGGTCATACGAGCAGCTCGAATTAATTGACCTTTTACTATAGCTTTCTTCTGTGAGGTTGGGTGAAGGCTACTGTAATGCAAGTATGAATTGCAAAAGGTTTCTTTTCTATGTATTTTAGAAAAGAATTGATTGTTAACATAATCCTTAGCTAAATTCACGTCCAAGTAGTCAATAGACTGTTGTTGAAAGTTGGACGTGAATTTAAAAAAGTCAGTAGTGTTGTTGAAAAATTTCAACAGCTTGTCTGCTTTTCTTTGATCTCCTTTGAATAAAATAAAAATGTCGTCCAGGAAGCGGGTGTAATACTTAATAAAAGGGGACCATTCAATATTGTTAAGGATGTATTGTTGTTCCCAATATGCCATGACAGTGTTCGCTAAACTGGCCCCGCAAGGCGAACCCATAGCAACACCACATTTTTGTAAATACAACTTGTTATTGAAAGTAAAAAAAATATTTGTCAAAATAATATCCAATAATGTTGTTACAGTGAATATTTCATTTGTTTGAGCCCCTTTCTTAATTAAAGATAAGTTGACCCACTCTATTGCTTCTAAATGGGGAATTGACGTATATAAGTCAATAACGTCAATAGTGACGAAGTTGAGGTCTTCTCTGTATACAATGTTGTCAAGATTCTTCAAGAAAGACCATGAGTCTTTACATATTTGAACTTCAGTCACCAAGTATTTTTTCAAAATATTATCAACTAGTTTGGCTGAAGCATACGTAATAGAGTCCCTTCCATCTATTAATGGTCTAAGTGGGGGGTCAGAAATGTTTTTATGTATTTTTGGAGTTGCAAACATAATGGGAATCTTTGGCCAGTTAGTAGTGATATATTGATAGCTGTTTAAATCAATATATCCGTCCATAAATAGATCACTGTAATAGCCTTTGATCAACCTATATGCAGTATTTAACTCATTTATAGATACTTCTTTGTAAGTATCATTAGCCAGCAATTTTTCAACTCTGTCAACATAGTCAAAGTTGTCAAATAAGGTTAGTCCCCCACCTTTGTCTGGCTTAATAGCCTTGATGTTAAGTTTTTTTAAAGGTAGATAAAGCTGCATTTTCTTCTTTACTTAAATTTCTTCTTTTCTTTGAATTTTTGTAAATTCTGTTATGTGAACTGTCTTTAATGCTACGTAAGTCAAGTTCCATGACTTGTTCAAATATAGACAAAGTTGGGTGTAGGGTAGGGTTGTACTCACTAACTACTTTAAGTGGCTGGCTAAGTGCTGGAGAGTCCCCTAAAAGGATACTAAGGTTGAGTTTTCTTACAAATAATTTAAGATCCTTAATACTTTGTGCTATATCCATATAATTACCAGGGACAAAAGTTTGTCCTCTGGCAAAAAGGTCAACTAGAGAAGGTTCAATGTCAATACATGAAAAATTATAAACCAAACTGGAAAAAGAAGAAATAAAAAAAAAAAAGTATTTTATTCTCTTGGGGATTGTGAATACATTTGCTTGTGACAACATACTTAAGCCTATCAGTACAGATTCCACAGAAATGTCATTGAAGTAGAATAGTACAGTGTTCGGTGCTGTACTGCCAAAAAGAGCATCTATAATTAGTTAACATAAAATTTGTATTTTATGGAGGAAGCAAGTCCAAGCATTCATTGATCAAGTGTTCAATCCTGACCTATGGTCACTGCCTGTGTGGATTTTGCATGTTCTCCCCGAGTCTCTGTAGGGTTCCATTCATTTCCCCAAAACATGCTGATTGTTCCCACTTCAAGGGTGAAAGTACTGGGTTCAAAGCCAGCCTGCTCAGTTAAACTTGAAATGGGGTGTAGGGTGAATGCCACCGCTTACTAAATAAATGCAGAGACTTTACTTGCTCTTGTACTTAGGATCTCAGCATGACTGTAACTGAAGCAAAAGCATGAAGATTTGTTTTGGTCCTGAATGCTAACAGATGACTTAGCTATGGCCCTGATGCGGGAGGGCCAACAGGGATAATGAAGGAAAGGCCATTTCAGACATTTGTCTGGGAAGTGCTGTATTGGCAGTCAATACATAGTTCACAAAGGAGATAGTCACAAGGTCACATACAAGAGTGGTTAGCATGCAACTCAGGTAGACTTTATCCTGGTACTGTGGTCAAATCAGAGATTTCAAAGTCATTCAAAGTGACATATTTGACTCCCCCCAGCATAAGGCATTGGTGGCCCAATCAGCTGGAAGCAGCAGTAAAAGAAGGTTCTAATGTCGACACAGACCAAACTGAAGACCAGGAAGATGACTTGTGGGGAAAGCACAGGAGTTCAATGAAATATTCCAGGCTGTAGCACCCAAGGACGAAGGAGAAAGAGAAGAAGAAGAAGAAATGGGTGGAACTGAAAAAAGAACGTCAGTGTCTCAAAGCAATACGTGTAAAGATGATAGAACAGGTAAGTGGTTGAGTCAGGTGTGGAAATAAAATATATTAGAAAAGCTGGTGGTGGAATGTTGACTTCAAGAAGTTATCAAAATAAATTAAGTACTCAGAGAAGTTAGAGCAGAAAAGACAGACCAGGCGAAGATGGAGTATTGACTAGAGGTTGGCTAACAAAGATGTGAAGAGAGCAGTTGAAATGACATAGGACAATGCTTTAGATGGACTCTACCAGCCTCTGGAAGGTGATTCAGCAGATGGCACAAAGAAGCTCTATCAGGTTTACAAGGCAATGACAGATAGATAAAGAAGATAGTCATTAAATGCCATTTGTAAAGGATGCCAGCAACAATTTTCTCACCAGTCCAGAGGATATTGACAGCAAATGGAAGGAGTACTTCAAGAAACTTCTGAATGAAACAAAAACCCCACAAAAGCTATACTACTCCATGTCCAGCCCATGATGAAAGAGGAAGAAGACCTCACCCTAGGTGTACTAGAGCAAATGAGATCAGTGAAAGCACTAGACTCAAATAAAATCATATCAGATATGGTCAAGATGATGGGTCATTAGGGAAGAAATTGCTTCTGCAGGTACTCACTGCCATATGGAGATAGAGGCACATTCCAGATGACAGAAGTCTAAATATTCTAATACCATTGCATAAGAACAAGTTGAGTATTTACAGCTGTGGGCAGTACAGAGTCATGAATCTCTTACCATATTGCAGGAACGTTTGGTGAGGGTGCTTGATAAATGAATACAAATATAAGTAGAAAGTAAGATGGGAGATGAGCAGTGCAGATTCAAATCAGGGTACTGTACTTCTGAACTGATGTTTTCTGTGAGATAAACAGTGGAGAAGATGCTGGAGATGAGGAAAGAGTCTACCTGGGCATTTCTAGACTTGCAGCAAGCTTATGAAAAGGTCCCAAGAAAGGAGCAGCCCTGTGATGATTCAAAGTTCTGCAAACATCTGGTGGAATGTGCAGGGTATGTACAAGGACTGAATGATGTAGTACAAATAGTACCAAGACTCATAGAGGGGTCCTTAGTCAGAGTGGGAATGCATCGGGGTTCACCTCTAAGTCCCTTGTTATTTATTTATTGCCTGTGGTTTACCATGATGGTATGACTGGGCACTCAGGCCCATTTTTAGCAGAGGTCTGGGTAGAAAAGCTCCATTAGATTTTAAAAAATGACAAAACCTACAAAGAATTTATAGAGAAAAAAGAATCAGTTTCTTAACAGTAGAATTGGGGTTTTAGAATCAGCAAATACAATAAGACAGAAGTTAATACAATTTGATTTATGTAGGAGTATTATACACTAATAAATATGATGCATTTACAAATACAGCAATATACAAATTTCATTTATGTAGGAGTGATGAAAAGGAGCATGCAGTTATAAACATATATAGGATTTATTTACATTTACAGAATAAGGTAGGACAGCTGGACATTTAGACATCTGAGACAGAGAGAGAGAGAGGAGTCTAGGTGCTGTTTTAGCCTGTGCTTAAAGTTAGATGCACAGCTGTCCTATTTTAGTGGGACAGGCATGGGGTTTCACTTTCTATTGGCACAGGATGAGTATAGTGAGTCTCCAGCTGTATTATGAGATTTGGAAGTTATCAGTAGGCTCTGATTACATGAGAGAAAACAACATGTGGGGAGTAATGCTTGAGAATGTTTTGTGGAGAAGGACATGTGTATTGTTTGTGTGTTGTTTTGCAGGAAATTTGAAGCTGAGTGAATGTAAGGTGATTAGATAGTTCTAGCCAGTTTTGCTTCTTTAGTGTAAAGCAGTGGTGCATACGACAGGATGCATTAGCTGAAAAATTTGGCCATTTTATTAAAGCGTGCTGGGGTGGCTTGAATGTTGCTTAATATGGGTGATGCACAGAGAAGGGAGGGGAGAAGGTAGGATGATGTTAAGGATTTTCTTAAGGAGTCTGTTAGGTAGGGTTTGTTTTAGTAGAAGAAGCACATTTTTGACAAGTTTTCTTGGTCGTTTGGGTAATATGCAGGTCAAATTTTAGGTTATTTTCTAGTATGACTCCTAGTAGTTTGGTATTTGTTACAATTTCTATGATGGCATTGTTTGTTGAAATAATATTAGAGTGTACAAGTTGTTGAAAGAGATCTGCATGTATAAAGCATTAATTTAGATTTTTTTTTTTTTTTGGCATTTAGGATTAGCTGACGAGCCTTTAGCCATGCTGAAGTAGTGGAAGGCGCTTTAGCTAAGCAGATGATGGTGGCATCATTGTCATACTATACTAAGGTGACAGATTTGCGGGCTTTGTGCAGGTGATGGACTACATTAGCAACCAGGTCAGAAGAGGCAAAGCAACAAAGCTGCTATTTGCAGACAATGTAGCACTACAAGCAGACTGAACAGGAACGTCAGTAAATGATAGGGGAGTGGAATGCAGAACTGAAGACACATAGCTCTGGCAGCAAAGGACGGTAAAGATATTAGACTGAAAATGAGATAGAAATGAAGATAGTGGAACGGGTTAGAAGCTGGGAGGTGTTGCTGAGGAGAAGGGTAGTCTGAATGATGAGGTCAGAGCTAGAATAAGAGGTGCTGCAGCCAACCTGTACAGAGTGCCAGGGTCTGTTTGTGACAGAAGAATGCCAACAAAGCTATGGTGTGACTAGTGCTTCTCTATGGCACAGAAACTTGGGCAGTGAATGCAAAGTAGCTGAAATAGAAAGAGGAGATGGAGATTATGTGCCTACGACAAGTAGTAGGTGGACGCACACTGTGGGGCAGAAAAAAAATGTGAACATCAGAGCAAAAGCCCAAGTAGTTCCAACTGCAGATAAGGTCAAGTAGATCAGATTATTGGGATCCGGGTATGTATGAGGAAAGCAAGAAATGGCATGGTGAAAATATGGGAGAGATAGGAAGAAGCCCAGTGGCGGCAAAATTGTCCAGCTAAGAGATGGATAGATTTTGTGAGAGAAGGCCTGTGTCCTTAGAGCATTTATATTGAAGAAGGTAGGAGAGGTGATCTGAATCAAGAGAAGAGGCAGGCAGCAGATGAAACCACACTCTGACCGTATGTAAATAATGAGAAAAAGGGGGTTAATGAAGATTATGGCAAACCTCTCCGCACCTTCCTGTAAAGTGCAGTCAGCAGGAGATTATAAAGCAAAGCTAAGCACCTGAGAAGCTAATCTCTGTCTGACTTGACCATTTACAGTTTTTCACAGTCATAATATTAGCATTTCCTTTATATTCATTTCTTAGGAAGTCTTTTGGCCTTGTTCGGCTTCTGATGTTACTAGCGAGATTATACATTTTTTGCTAAAGCCCTGATTTATTTAATAAAGCTCTGTCCCACTATCTGCATCACAACATGTGTTTGCAAGTTTTTGCTGTTTCGCTTGACTTTCTTCATTACTGACAGGGGAAGGAATTAAAGCAGGTGAGTATATAGGAATGCTGCTCACAAACAGCACCAGATACTCATCCTTATTTGGCTATTTATGCAACTTTGCTTTGCCATATCCATACATTCATAGTCCGCAATCTACAAAACCTGAGTAGCAGCAGAACTCATGCTAAATAAGAAATTGAAAAGTTTTGCCAAGTTTGTATTTCTCTCATTTAGCAGATAAAATCAAAACTGGAATATAACCTAAAATAGCAGCTATTGGCATTGTTATCCTTAGTAAAGTCATGCTGCACTCATCACCCATAATTACCTCAGTGAGTTCAACATTTGCAGGGTCTCCATGAATAGAGCCATCTGGTTGTTTGTAGCCAGCATATCGGATGAGCTGTGCATTCCAGACACGAAAATCATGTCTCCCATCAGTTCGCTGGGGAAATATGGTGATTGCTGATCTGAAAAGAAACAAATTTCAGTACAATGAGAAAAGGACCACACTTGCTCTTAAAACATTCCCTGCCATATAAAAAAAGTTAATCACTAAGATACCATTTATAGGAACAACGCACTTGCAACAAATGGTAAAAGGAACATGCAGGAGAAAAAAAAACTGGTGAGTAAAGTGAAAGATGGACTAAGACACAGAATGACACTCTCTCTCTCTCTCTCTGTATATATATATACACACACACACACACACACACACACACACACACACATATATATATATATATATATATATATATATGTGTGTGTGTGTGTGTGTGTGTGTGTGTGTGTGTGTGTGTGTGTATACTGTGTAATTCATTTTTAATGAGAACAGAAATCTTTACTAAGGGTTGGTAATGTTTAATATGAGTACATGAAGGAACATGAGAAAATTAGAAACATAATAAATGTCTGATGTAGCTGGGGAAATGCATAAAAGAGCGTGACTGAATTATTTTAAGAAACCTTATAATACAATAATTTTTTTTTTTATTAACAAAAAAATCTGCTACACCATGTGCTTTTCTTTCTTTTACTCTCCAGTGCCTACTTTTTTAATTCAAGGTTTTGGTGGATCCACAGCCTGTCCCAACAAAAAGTGGACTTTAGGTAGAGAGAAGCCATCCTGAATAAGATGCTGGTCCATTGCAACAGTCTGTTTCTTATACAGCTGAACTCAAGATTATGCGTAAATAATGAATGATTTCTTAAGTGAGTGACCATAGAAGTGCGAGTACAATTTAATGGTTCTGTGAATAAAAGACCAGTTTACTGATCGTCTGAGTACATGAACCCATTCATAAGTAACTATGCATGAATAAATGTGTGAGAAAGATAACTAGTTATGGCACTTACACATGTACACATAAATTAGTTAAATCATTAATGAAGGAATGAAGTTGTTGTTGTCTTTCGGCTTTTCCTGGTTAGGGGTCACCACAGTGGAACTCCGGTCCGCTAATGATTGGCAGTAGATTTTCACAAATGCCAAGGTGCCAGCTCGATGTTCAACCTTTAACGAAGGCACGCTCATTTACGCATGCCTTTTGAACCCCAGCCAACCGCGGGGAGGACATGCAGACTCCACACAGAGATTAATATATTAATAAGCAAGTATGTGATGACTTAGACTGAAACAACTGGTAGGTTAATGAATCAAGGAAAGTGTTAACTATTTTAAAAGAAAGGAGTTGATGACATGAAAGTTTATAGCAGAATGAAAGAGTAAATGAAACTGAAAGGAAAAAGAAATGATGACTGGAGTAGAAAAGCTGGCTACTGGCAAATGGGTACTTTTGATATGTTACAAGCTGCTGCCAGTTTGTTTCATGTCTAATGATGTAACCTCAAACATCAACATGACCAAATGCTTCTTGCTACTTGATAATATAATGAAATATACTGGCCAGAATAAACAAACAATCTGCACAATATCATATTTAAGGCCTGCTTATTTGTATGGTTCACAGACACGTAGATAGTGTTGGAGAATCAGAGATCAGCAAGTTAAACTGGGTGATAACATGTTGCTGTTCAGAATATTATTCATCTAAATTGTTTAGGTAAATGGAACAAGTATAAATTAGTTCAGCAAGTAAAGAACTATCTGTATGCACAGCAAAAGTGTTAAGAATCACAGCAGGGCAGGCTCAGCTGAACCAACTACATTTACTCTAGTAACACCAAAATGCATATACAAGCAGGTGAACAAAACCACAAGAAGTAATACATCACCATCAGACCACATGAACACGTTTCAGTCAGGAGCACTACAACAAATATAATTACCATTTTAACAATGAAATACTTTGTAATTAGATTTGTATAATTTTTCCCAATTGAAATATGTCTGTGTGGTTGGATGGTAGTAGATTATTTCTTTAATCTAGGAAGTGCAGGGTCTTGTGCCAATAAGAGATGCTCTGCAACAATATCTGCTCACACACCTCATGTATCATTAACTGAGAAACACATAGATTACAATTCCAAAATAAGCACTGAGTTAATGACAACCATGTACAACAGCCAAATACAGACTTAAATATAATGAAAACACATAAGTAGTATAGCCACACAGAATGGATTAATTCTTACTGTATAGTAGTTAATGTGTTGAAATGAGTGCAAAAAAAAGTGGTCTGTTCACAGTTAGCATCAGGCATTACTCCACATCAAAACAGGCAGACAAGTGGCACATAGTGGTCATTACTATTAGCACAGATGACAGTGAGCACATTATACAATGATAGGGAACATACATGGTGAAGAGCAAAGGACACATATAGAGCATGACTCCCTGTTGAAATGCTGGGACTTGCAAAGCTGAGTCCTGAAACAAAAAAAAGACAAAGTATGGGAGAAGAATGTATACTGAGCATTGCCCTTCTCCTTTAAACTGGATGTTTGCAGGTGGGCAGGCTCCTTTGCACCATCCAGACTTATATATAACATCTCTGAGATCACCACATCTCAAAGAAAAGGGAGAATTCTGAGAAATGGCAATCTTGGACTTAGTATATGTAAATCCAGATTTTTAATCATTCAGTCTCCACAGTCTGTAACTTGGCATTACAAATCCTGGCATTTCAAATGGTTACCACAAAACATACATTATTAATGGCACATAATGGCCATGGGGTGATCTATGGGATATGCCACTCTGTGCGATGGGGTATTTCTCAGACTTCCACCTTGAGCTGTCTCAGTGGAAAAATCATCTCACTGGTGGGAGTGTTCCAAATCAGCTTGCTCAGTTTCAGTAAGTACAGATGGAAATTGTCAAGGTGTCATGCTGCATGGTACCTGGCATGGGGATTAGGATATGGCTGTGTCAAGGTGTCATGCTGCATGGTAACCCACATGGGAATTAGGATATGGTTGTGTCAACGTGTCATGCTGCATGGTACCCCACATTGGAATTAGGATATAGTTCTGTTAAGGTGTCATGCTGCATGGTACCCCACATGAGAGTTAGGGTATGATTGTGTCAAGGTGTCAAGCTGCATGGTACCCAACATGAGAATTAGGATATGGTCGTGTCAAGGTGTCATGCTGCATGGTACCCCACATGGGAATTAGGATATGGTTGTGTCAAGGTGTCATGCTACATGGTACCTGACATGGGAATTAGGATATGGTTGTGTCAAGGTGTCATGCTACATGGTACCTGACATGGGAATTAGGATATGGTTGTGTCAAGGTGTCATGCTACATGGTACCTGACATGAACATTAGGATATGGTTGTGCGGGATGGTGATACAAAGACATGGTGTAACAACATCAATGGTTAAATAGGGTTCACAGACACAAATGCAGCCATTGTACCTCAGAATTCAACAGCATCTACAAATGCATGCATCATGTCTTCCCATCCACATCTACCTCTACCATGTCTGACGGATCTGGTACCGTGACATCAGTTGAAAAGTGTAGCAAAAAGAAAGTATGGGATGTGAACTGCATCTTCCTGCATGATATGTGTCAGTGCTGTCATCTTACAGACAGCAAACCTCACAGAAGCCTGGGCTTGGATGATACTTCCCACCATCTGCTCCTTTACCACCATGAACATCTGTACTTCTGGGGGAAGGCTGTGGAGTAAGACCTAGGTATTAACTTAACGTTATGGTTGGTTGTACAGTAATCCAACATTTGGTGTAGTGCTTATATCAAATTCCGCACATTCCTTCAAGACCGAAGTATATTGCTAGGGCAAAACTTTAACAGGTGTTTTCTCCTCAGAAAATCCAGAGTTCACAATCATCTATCCATGGTACCTTTGCCATAGTATTATGGTTTTACCCTCTGGTTAGAGTACCCTTAAATAGTCTGTGTACAACTATGTGCAATGTACTCACACTCGGTGGACAGCACTAAGATACAGGCAGTATCAATAAACATTTGAGCAGTATCCATATCTGACGTGCCACAAGTCCTACAGACAGCAGTACACATCAGCATTCCCAGCTGCCGTGTTACTTGTGAAAGAACATCAGCACTGACAGTAGTTGATAAGGTACCAACCAAGTGAACATGTGATAAGGTTGCATATGGTTCAAGGTCAAAAATAATGGGAGCTGAAAAGTTGTATATGCATACTTGGGCTAGATACTTGCCAAGACCAAATCTCTGAGGTGGAATAATGTTATATCTTATAGATGGTGACACTTTCTCTACAATGTGGGCCTTATTGAGTCTCAAGGGGCAGCACAGCATTGAAAGATACTGAACATAGCTGTTCTGAATATGTATTTTTAAACGTGTGTTATAATGTTAAGCCTGATCATCTTGACAGGCATTGGATATCATGTCCTCCTTATGTTAACATCATACCAGTACCAGAGATGATTTTGGAAACATCAAATACAGACAGGGACATTTCAAAATGTTGTATGAAATACTACGCAATTGTGTCATAAGAACATTTACACATTGCCAGGACCATCTCTCCTGCTACCCCTTCATCAAGAAGGGTAAAGAGGCTAGTCCTGGATGAAATTTAAAGATACCCCCAACAATCCAAGTTCAATCTGAAAGATACTAGGATGTCACTTTGTCTAACGTGTAGGAGAAGTTTGTGCCAGACATGGAGTAGGTGTTGAGTAATCAAGTTTGTTCCAGATATGAGGTAGGTGTTGGGTAATCAGTTTTTCTGTCCAATACATTTTATTTATGTGTTAGTGGATATTTAAATCTTTAGTTTTGGTAGTAGTGGAGGTATTTGTCTTGGAGATCAAGGAGGATGAGGTCCCTAAAGCCTTCATATTCATCAGTAGTCAAACAAGTGCCCCCCTCCATTATTTGGCATTTTGGGATGCATTGATGTAATGCGTTCTAGGCAGGATAATAATTCATGTCAGTGACCCCATTACAAGAGATCTCAGCCATGACAAATGAATACACTGACCTGCTGTTTTAGGAAGGGACTGCCCTTGCTCACTAATATTAATCCAATCTCCATTAGCGTCTGCAGAAGTACTGAATTTTCTGAATCAGTAAAGTTTTCCTCCCTTTGTTCATATTTACCATTTGACACTGCCCAACCTACAAAATGTATGAGGCTGAGGGAACATGTGACACAGTGCTATACAGTAAGATGCAGCTAACCTATACCCTCATCTTACTGCATACCCAATATGCATTACTTCAAGTATTTCATGAGTTTAAAAATGCAGCCACAGTAAATGACATATATGGTAATGTAAACAGTGTGACTGGCAGTGATAATTTATGTATTTTTACAATGCTAGTTTAACAATTTAAAAGAATTCATACTATTTAGTATTAAAAACAGTACACAGATAAGAACAACCGAGTGTGAAATCACAGTTATGGTGCAGCAGTGGAAAATGTTTCTTAGTCACAGAGAGAAACTATATCTGAAAAATGTACCAAATGGTTTTCAGCTATGCTCCAAAATTGCAGAGCTAGCAACCCGACATGGATGCTGGCCAGTTACAGCTGCAAATTGTTATACTGACTTGTCCCCATGTGTATTTCTTATTTCCATAGGTTCATAGTCTGTTTATGGATGAGTAGCGCGTGAGAAGCATAGCTGCACTATGCCTAGGCATTGATGGTATATTAGCAACCCCTGCTAAGATTACTTCTACATACCCCAGGCATTTAATAGTTTATGGGCAATGTATGCAAAATTCTGGGCACTGGTATGGAACTAGTTTTCTGATGTGGGTAATTCAGTAATGATGGGAAGAAATTACCTCAGCTGATAGCTGTGCATTTAGAATGTAAATCAATTAGCAAGATAAGGGAAGGATTTCAAATTTAGGAGCTTAAATAAGAGGGATCCTATGAAATAATCAATATCTTTGTTTTAATGGAAACAAGTTAGCCTATGTTACTGTATGGATGTGCTCTCCTTTGTGGTAAGTTGTAATAAAAATGCAAATACCGTTAGTCTTTGTAGGGTAGAAAGGTTTTTTCTTTGTCACAATGGCACTACATGGTATAATACATTCTAGCTGCACTTGCAGAATGCCTAGTGGTAGAAAGTGTAAATGTTTATGGATCATAACAGCATGTTGCAGATTTCGGCTTTTTTCTCCAGTAATATGTCCTGAAAGTTTAAGTGTTGATAAGGCAAAATGCTTAGATATTAGAAGTGGACAGTAATTTACAGATGTTCCTGTTTATTTGTCAGTTTGGGTTTTTGACAGGAGCTTTTGGATGACGCCCAAATGATATCATTTTAGTGTTACATATTGAAAATGTTTATGAAGTCATCTAGAAAGTAGGCTTAGGTCTTTTTCTAGTTCTTTCTGAATCATGATTGTAGGTAGGTTGGCTCTACGG
This sequence comes from Protopterus annectens, assembly GCF_019279795.1. NCBI lineage: Eukaryota > Metazoa > Chordata > Ceratodontiformes > Protopteridae > Protopterus > Protopterus annectens. The sequence goes on from NC_056733.1 coordinate 300,886,076, forward strand.
ATAATTATATTGTCAGTATGAAGGATAAGTTGAACAGGTGAATGTACAGTCTATAAGTTTACGTAATAGAAAAGGAGACTGTATGGAGCCTAGTAGCATGCTTCTGAACCGGGGGCATAGAGTGACAAATTTATTCTTATTTTACTCTAAATATTCTGTTGGAGATAAACAACCAGTCAAGAGCATTGTGGTTAATTCCAGATACAATGAGTGCATTTAGTAAAGGACTGTAATCAGTCATGCCAACTTCTTTAGTTACACCAACAAAGAATGGCTTGGGAGGCATTTCCCAGAAGAAGATGGACCTATAACTTACCTCCTCTAGCTATTCCTGGATGCTAAATACATTTTATTCTGAGAAGAGATCTTGCTTTTAGCTTAAAACAGCAGTTCAGAATAATGGAGTGATAAGACAGACAGACTGTATTGCTCAATAATTTTATAAAGGCCTCTTCAGAGGATTGGCTGCTCATCTTGTTTGAAAGGTTTTCAGTAATACCTACAGAGTTGGGAGGCTACCACATGGTAGTATCACAGTAACAATCCAAGGCTGCAATGCTGGAGAGTAAAGACAAAACCCTCAAAGAAAGTATTAGAGACCCACACGAATCCTCTGCTGCCAATCTCAAGTAGATTTCCAAAATAAAGGAGGAGCTTCCTTAGCAGACCTACAAGAATGATGACCTGAAAAATAGGTCTAGGAAGTGCAACATTCATCTAAAAGGGTTTCCCTCCTTGGTGCCTAATATTAATATTCACTCTTTTAATGATATCTGGTGTGTAAGGTAGCAGGTTTGTCCAGCCATTTGAACTCCGCTATTGAAAGAGTACATCAGATTGGGCTGCTGGGCATGAGTGCTGACAACCCTTGACATGTTTTGGTGTTTTCTTCCGCCAGAACTAGTACATGGATGATAAGATTTAGCTGAGAAAACAAAGGTACTAGAGACTTTTTCCCAGCAGCGTTATTGCTGGAGGCAACCATGCATGTTTACAGAAGGGAGTAATTTGACAAGGGTTCCAGAGTTTTGTTACTATTTCCTGTAACACTAATAGTTCAGAAGGAAGGGAGAATGACTTATCTACAATTCTCAGCAAGCAATCAGATTGTGGATGACCTGGAAATACATTATAGAGGCACTGAGGATCCAGAAGGAGAAAGGCATTGGTCAGATAAGGGAATGGAGGGGGATTTTACAAATGCTAAAAGACAGAGACCCCAGTCCCCTGGCAAAGTGGCGCATTCAGCTAAAAATGTCTTTCAATAAGAACATCTTTCCTTCTCTTTACAGCACAGACTGTAACGTCTTGCAGGCCAGTAGCAATGTGGGCTCTACAGGACTTTCCAAGGCAGCATAAGCACAGGATTCTCCTAAGGTTGCCGTATCCTCCTCTTCTTCTGGCTGGGTGCAACAGTGTTTCACCATGACAGCTGGACAGTCCTCCACACCTAAGAAGAGCATATCACAGTTTAAGTCTACAAATGCAAAGAAAGAAGAATTTTGTGCACGGTCCAGGCAAGGACAAAGAGGGTGGCAAAAGTCACTAGAGGTCAGCACATCACTGGGAAAAATTACATTTTTACAGTGGAATGTTGTGCTCTGAAATCTTTTCAGGGTTGTCCAATTCAGTAGATGAACACTGCTGGTCAGCAGAAGGACTAGCCAAACTGGCTAGAAGTGCCACATATGGTTAAATCCTTGGTCAGACTAACCATGTTCAAGATTATCACTGCATACAGAATGGTGGGTTATTTTCTGAGGGGCTATATCAAGCTGCTTTGTACACTGTGCTTGTGAACTATTTATGCAAAGGGACACAAATGCATGTCTCTTTGTAGTTGCTGGTTTTGTCTGTAATAAATTGTCTGGTGAGTACTTTTTACTTGGGAATAATGCTCATTGTCCCTTTGTTTTCTTGCAGCTGATAGCTTTGGGGTGAGAATCATCTATTTAAAGTCCAAGAACAATAACTTAGTCTAGCCTACCCTGGCATTCCCAGGTATGTCTTTTTGCTCTTATGCTAGCAAAGTAGCCGTTCTTCTTCCTGCTTTTGCTAAATAGCTTCCCTGTCTTTGAAATGGTGGCAAGTTTTTCCCTTCTTTTCCCTTCACCTCCTTTTACACTCTTCTTGTATATTTCTTAAGGCATTGCTAATGTGATCAAGGCAACAGCAATCCCCCTCTTGTCTTCTTTTGTCTCTTCAGTATGCCAGGGCTATACTGCTTATGGGCACCCTGATGATTTCTCTACTTGGAGGCTGTGGTTAGGTAAGTGATGCCAAAGCATGCCTTTTGTCTTAGTTCAGCATACAGAGCCATGTTCATGGGCGATTGTTTAGTGGTTTGATAAAAATGAGTACCTGGAGACCTTTTACCTAAACATTCTCAAACATGCAATTTGATGTTAGTGGGTCCGGGACAAGGTGTTGTTATAATTCATGTCTTCCTCACAGCTTACAGGCTTGAGCACAGGTATTGTGAACAGTCATAGTTTTTACCAGTCCTAGGAAACCCTGGATGGTTTATTGGGAGGGTTTGCTCAGCCAGTCAAATACCCAAAGAGCAAACACAACACTCACAATTGCCTTTAACAGTATCACAGCCTGGTTTTAAACTTGTCTCTTGGAATGTAGAAGGTAATACACACTCTATCCAATGTGCACATATACAACAGAGGCTTAGGAATAGATGCACAGATAATTTTCTTGCAGGAAACTAAGTTCAAAGTGAAGGAGCCATGTAAAATCAGAACTAAAGATTTTCCCACCCTGTATGCAGATCACACACCAAGCAGGGGGAATAGACGAGTACTGATAATTTCCTGAGATTTGTAGTGGGTAGAGGGAAGGGGAGATGGCTTACGTTGGTAGGCAAAATTAATAGTGAGCCATGGACTTAAGGCAATATCCATCTGCCTATTGAAGATAAAAGATGGAAGTAATTTTCTTGGAGACCTTTTAGGAATTGGCAGAGGGCTCTTAAAACAATAGCCTTTACCTAGATAGCAGGAGATTTTAACCTGTTACTTAATGAGAACAAGGATAGGCTTCATGGCAGAAAGGAGTATCATAAGAAAAGTCAGGAGCTTATATGTGAATGGTTGTCCAGCTATGACTGGTTAGATATATAATGAAAAACACAACCACTGTGGGTAAAGGAACACTGAATTTATTACTGTCACAGATTTAGCACTTTCGTCCGCTGAATGTCTGGACTTCTTCAGAATAAAAATGCAGCACATGCCCAAACATTAAAAAGAGCTCAAAAGACACACCCCATATTTCCAATTAATGATTAAAGCAATATGCATTCAACTAAAACAATTATGCAACTCACAAAATAGTAAAAACAATGATGGTTAATACTGAAAAACAATGCATCAAAATAAAAAACATGAACACTAATTAATAATGACATGTTAACTATAATGCTAGCATAGATTTCAACTTTAAATAACTTGAAATAGAAATGACATAATTTAGTCCTGGATGTTGCCCAGCATTAGCTCTAAGTTGCCACTTTAACTCAAGGAATTCTAAAATGGTGTCATTGGGACCCCCACTAGGGTCCTGGGTCAAACCTTCTATGACAATGAATTTGAAGGAATGTGTAGGATACATTTTGATATGTCTGAAAAGGGCATTTCATTCATCCTTCTTCTTGATGTCATAACCATGTTGATAAACATGATATCTGAAGTGTCTGATGGTTTTACCTATATAAAAACAGGTACTCCCTTACGGTCACAGTTGAATTTTTTTTGTAACTTAATCATTCCATATCCATCTATGAAAGCTTCTGCACCCTCCAACATCACTTTACATTGGGTGCAGTGTCCACATCTACTCATTTTACCTTTGTTGGAACTCCCCAAACTCCTTTCAATCATAGTTTTTAAACAAGCCTCTTTCTTGTGTACTATGTTTGGCCTTTCACCTAATTTACTGGCAACCTCCGGGTCATGTTTGAAAATAGACCAACATTTTTCAATGACAAATTTAATTTCCCTGAAATGTCCATTGTAAGGCAAAACCAAAGCTTTGTTGTAATCAACATTACCTTTGTCATGTACATCCTGATTAACTGTAGGTGTACTTGTGAAACCCAAAAGGGGCTTTTAAAACCTACCCTGTCTCTTTCTCTTCACTTCATCAAATATTTCATTTAAGAAATATTGGGGGTAACCTCTTCTGTGGAATATGTCAATTTAGTGCATTCAACCAAAAACTGGACATCTTCACTCACCATCTTGGCAAGTCTCACACATTGCCCCTTACCAATGGATTTTTTTCTGATGAGTGGGATGCCAGCTCTGGAAATGCAAATAAGAGTTGGAATGAGAGGGTTTCCTATACAAGTTGGACTCAAATTTCTTGTTAGCCCTATTCATAGTGAAGGTTACATCTAAGAAGTTGACTTGCTCTAGATCCACAGTCATGGTGAAGTCCAAGAAATCAGTGGAGGAGTTGAGAAATTGGAGAAATGTATCCAACCTGTCAACTGAATACACCCAAAAAATTATGTCATCTATAAAGCGTCTATACAGACACCAATAATCCCTGAACTCTGACGTGAAAAACACATTGGTTTCCCAAAAAGCCATGACTATGTTGGCAAAAGTTGGTGCGCATGCAGCGCCCATGGCAACACCATTGACCTGTCTAAATAATTGCCCTTCAAAACTGATGAAATAGTTCTTGAGGACAATTTCCATGAGTGAACTCAAAGTGACACTTTTGTCATTCCCTATCTCATTGTGTAAAGCCAAATATTCATAAAACCAGTTATTTATTTATTTATTTATTTTATTTTACATTTGTTGACCAGGCTAGTCTAACTGGATATATGTACATTTTCAGTAGAGGCCAGAGGAGAAAAACTCCGAGACAAACGTTTTATACATAGATAGAGTTCACAAAAACAGTGGTAAAAACACAATTTACATAAGTATAGCAACAGCTTAGCAAAAATTTTTAAAAAATCAGTTATAGGTTACACATAGAAGACAGATTGTTATCTTACAGTTGTATTAAGAAAGAAAATAACAAAAAAAAAAAACATTTACTGTACATGAGTTTCCTCAGGATAGCAGGGCAGTCGATAAGCAGTCAGACAAAAAAAATTTGATTCAAGGACAGTATGGAGCATAGAGAAAATATCAGAAAAAAGTTTTTAGTTGAGAAATATTTAGACACATAGGAGAATTAGTATCAGTCAGGATTAAAGCAAGGGCAGAGCCATTGGCTTTTAATGAAGATTTTCAACTGTTTCTTGAAAAGGTTGGTGGAAGTCAGGGATGTTATTTCTCTTGGAAGTTTGTTCCAAGTATTGCCAACAGCATTTGAGAACAGGCAGTCCCCGGATTTGTTGCTGGATTTTATGGTGGTTACTTGTAGCTTTTTTGAAGATCTTAGGGTTGGTAAATGTTTATAGGAGTTAAAGAGGTTACAGAGTATGGGAGTATTTTAGGATGATGTACGATTTTGTGGATAAAAATGAGTTGCTGGAAAAGTATTTGGTTTTGAATTTCCAGCCATCCTAGACGTTTAAGATTATGGCAATGGTGGGTACAAAACGGGGCACCCGTGGCAAATTTGGCTATGTTGTTGTAGGAGGTTGCTAGTTTATTCAGGTTGCTTTTGGATAAGTTAGTATAGATAGGGGAGGCGTAGAGAATGGTTGAAATGAGGTGGGTCTGAGCAATGGAAATCTTAGCTGAGGCTGTGAGAAAGGGCTTGATTCTATAAAGGAATCCAAGTTTTCTATTAACTGATTTAATAGTTGCATTTATGTGTGTGTTAAAGTTGAGACTGTTGTCAATAGTTGCACCCAGGAGTTTGGTGGTGGTGGTGTTGGGAGCAATTTCTTTGCCATTATTTAATGTAATAATAAGATTTATAGGGGGGATTTCTGTGTAGGAGTAAAAAGTAATAATTTAATTTTTTTGGGTTAAGGAGGAGACATCTTTGATGGAACCAGTTTTCTACTTGGGTAAAGACTGTTTGTGTATTGGATTGGAGTTCTGCTGGGGAAGATGTGGCACATATCAGAGTTGAATCATCGGCATATTGTATGCATGTAGCTTGCGGAAGGGAAGTTTTCAGATCATTAATGAAAATAGTAAAAAGGAGTGGTCCAATAATTGATCCTTGTGGAACTCCAAGGGTGACTGGAAGCTGAGAGGATAGTTTATTGTCCCACAGGACTGCTTGTTTTCTGTTATCCAGATAGGATTGGAACCATTGTACTAACTTAGAATCAAGAGAAAGTGATTTAAGTATCCTTGTCAATAGTTGGTGGTTAACCATACCAAAGGCCTTTGAGAGGTCTATGAAGAGGGCAGAAGATAGCTGGTTAGTATTCCTATTTTTATTACTGCAGTCTGTAAAGGATAGAAGAGCAGTTGTAGTATTATGGTAAGGTCTGAAACCATGTTGGCAGTCCACTAGTAGGTCATTTTGGAGGAGATGAAGCAGTAACTGATGGTGGATACATCTCTCCATAATTTTAGCTAGAGGAGAGAGAAGGGCTATGGGGCGGAAGTTTGATAAGTCATTAGAGGTACCTCCCTTATGCAAAGGGATAATATGTGAGACTTTCCAGATGGATGGGACATAGGATTCTAAAATGGTTCTGTTTATTAAGATAGAAATAGGGTAGGTAAGTATACCAGCTGCAATTTGCAGGTATTCAGCTAGGAGGAGGTCAGCTGATGGTGTACATGGTTTAAGTTTGAGAAGTAGGGAGTGTATGAGAGATGTTGGAACAGGCTGGAGGTTAAATGTCTGGGGCAAGTTGGGTAGTGAGGATAGTTTGGTGGTGGTAACAGGTGGTAAGGAATTAGCTAGTGATTGAACTGTTTCAGAGAAAAAAATTATTAAAGGTGTCAGCAATTTGGTTGTGAGAAGTTTGAGTTAAGTTTGAAGAGGTGGGTGTTTTGGACTGCCTTGGTGGAGTAGTTTATTAATTCCTGACCAGAACTTTTGTGGGTTTTTCTGTTGGGTCTGTTGGAGTTTGAGGTAGTAGTTCTTTTTGTCAAGGAATATAGATTTTTTTTGTAGTATTACGAAGTTTTCTAAAGTTAAGGTGGTCAATTGAGTTTTTAGTTTTTCTCCATTAGGACCAGAGTTTGTTTCTTAGTCGAATGTTAAGTCTGGTGTCTTTGGAGAGCCAGGGAGCTGCCTTGTTTTTAGGGGTGACCAATTTCAGGCTTTGAGCTCAGCTTGGAAGTTATATGGGTTGAAGTCTATCTTGTTTCTGGTAGTTCTAAATGCTATTTGATTGTGAAAGTGGGTCTTTTGCCTAGTAATGAAAGTAGGAGAGTGGTCACTTATGTCATCTGGGAGTATACCTGTTTTATAGGCATGGGGATACTATTAACTAGTATCCACTATAATATAGTTTGTTTGTTTCTAGGTTTGTGGGTTCTGGTAGGGAAGGTAATGGTTTGCTGGAAGCCAAAGAGGTTTATATGAGTAGTTGGGTTGTCAATGGTACATCCATTCCAATCAATATTGAAATCACCAAGGAGTATGTTTTCTTGTGGCAGGGACATGGAAAGCCAGCCAAGGGTATTTTCAAGAGTATTGATGTTATTACCTGGGGAGATATATGAGCAAATAATATATATAGCATTTTTTGTATTAATTTGGAGCTTAGAGGATAGAATTTCAGCATTATTAAGTGGTGGTGGATGGGTATATAGTGCTGTGACCTTCAATTCAGATTTGAAGAGAATTGCTACCCACCACAATTTTTATTTAGACAGTCAAGTCTGAGAATGGTATAGCCTGGTGGGACAATATCATTGTCTTTAGTTGTGGGTTTAAGCCAAGTTTCAGTAAGGCATAAGATGTCAAATGAATAGGTGTCTAATAGGGCATATAGCTGGGTTATTTTATTATTTACACTGTGTATATTGAGGTGACCTATAAGTAGAGAGTCTGGAGTTTTTGGGAGTGAGAGAGGAGTAGACATATTTGCTGATGAAGTATTAAGGGTGGTATAGATAGGACTAGAGTTTGGGTGGATGGTACCATGTAGTAGTAAATAATTTTGAGGGTTAAATGATAGTTTGATAAGTTTACAGAGAGATTTCTTAATTGGTGATATTTAATATGGGATAGTCTATGAAACTGTGGAAGAAGGTAGGATGAAGAAGATGTTATGTTACTGTGTGTTAGAGAGGTTATAGGAGTGAGGGGGATTGATGTCTTACGGGGTGTTGAAATTAAGCAAAGGTTAGGGATTCATAACAAGTTAGGTCATAATATATCAATAGAAAGCTTAGCCCAATGGATAGGAGAAGGATCTTAAGGTGTGTTGACCAGCAGTGGCTATACATAGTGAGGGGTGCAGGGAAGAGGAGGTAAAGATAGTTGGCTGAACTGAAAAACAGTTGCGTGGTGGGGTGAGAGATGGAACACTTAGCTGCTGAACAGATTGGGCTAACAAAAAGGTGCCAATAATAGTAAACTGATAAGGGCAATGTAGGTAGTTGATTCATCCCTCTATCCCTCTTTCATGTGGGAGAGTGGTGTACAAATTTTTAACATCAATAGACAGAAAAACTAAATCATTGTTGTACAATCCATCTGTCACCCCATTCAGAAAGTCCCAGGCATCCTTCAATAATGGAGAATAATCAATAAAGATGTTCTTTAATGCTTGGTTGATGTACCTGGCTATAAAAAATGTCTTTGATCCCTTAGCATCAATAATGGGTCTCAAGGGAGGTTCAGCCAAAGATTTATGAATCTTTGGGAGACCAAAAATTGTGGGAGTCCTCTGATGTTGAACTTTTTTCGGTTGCTATTCCCAAACACAGAAGTGTGTGTTTCAATAACAGCAACAATTTAGGTTTTTTGGACTTTGTGGTTCCAGCAACAGCTCAGAGATCTCCCCAGGGCAAGGTAGAGCTGTTTTGCCAGTCCAAGATGACGTCAGGTCAAAAGGTCATGCCAGTTCACTTACTGCAGGTGCCGATAACGGCGAGAGAAGCAGCATTTCTGTTTTTAACGTTAATACTTGGTTAAATAAGGATCTATTCAATGGGTTTCAATAAGAAAATACTTTGAACATGGGGACAGTGGATAAACATTTGAAAACTTTCCAGGAATCAGTCATTAAGTTTCGTAAATTACAGTTAGAACAAGACTATTTACAGGAATGCCTGAAGGTAGAACGTGTGCCTAAAGGTTTGAGAATGTGGAAATTTCCTTCAGGGTTGGTGAAGGATTCAGACCTACATCGTGAGTTAATTATTTTATTTAACAAACATGGTTGTGAGCATCTACAAGTACTTATTAATGACTATGCCAAACAAATGTATGACTTGAACAAATCTATAGAAACTTTGGACATTTCTCTCAAGAATGATTTACTTTTTGATGTTCAAATTGACCAGTATAAAGCTGTTTTCTGCAAAGCAGATCAATTTATTCAAGAACTAAAAGCCAAAAAAATCAAGAAGTACAACAGAGACTTGAGGGAATATGAGAACAATATTGCCTACCCCAACCCCCTATTAACAAATCCGACAAATCTAACAATGTTTTTGCTGATGGTAATGACTGCAATGTGTTGTTTGGGCATAGAGTCAATGGTGTCATAATTGAATGTGATTCTTTTGAAGGTGAACAGGCCCCTTTAGACCCACTTCCCCTGAGGAGATCAGAAAGGTTAATGAACCAGAGGGGGGAACAACAATGGTTACAGACTACAGGGTCCCCCAACAACAGCTCCAACCACTACCAACAAGGTTGGAGTGGGAACAAAGGGAGGGGGAGGGGGAGATATGTGGACTCGAGGAGACAGAACAATTGGCATTGAATTCTCAACCAGTATATTCAGTTGTATCTAACTCATTAGGTGATTTTCACATATATAACTACAGTCACCATGAGATTTCTAGTAGCTGGGCCGAGTTATTTCAGAAAGGCCTAAGTTTTGTTCCCATTCAAAGGACCAGAACAGATCAGATTTTATTACAACTTAAATGATTTTCTGGGAAATTGAATTTTGGTCTTTTGTTTGGTAACTCAGGTGTAGACAGAGTATTGCATCAGAATAACAGGAGACCCAGCACGTACAATCCTCCTTTGCATCCCATAGTTGTTATTTTTTAAACTTTATGTGAAGAAGAAATCAGGAAGATAGTGAAATGTCCCATTCATATTCACTTTAATTTTTCCAGTGATGAAGCCACATTACTCAAGGATATTAGGTCAGACACCTCCCTGCAAATAATGAAACCAGACAAGGGAGGTGGCCTTGTAGTTATGAGTAAGAATGATTATATCAACAAAATCCTTTCATTACTGTTGTCAGCCAATTACGAGGAAATTTCTTTAAATGAAATGAATGTGGCCATTCACAGGGTTGGTTTGGCCCTAGAAGATTTGTTTCTCAATGGCCAAATCACCCTTAGTGACTTAGAGTATATGAAAGTTCAACATCATAGGACTCCCACGATTTTTGGTCTCCCAAAGATTCATAAATCTTTGGTTGAACCTCCCTTGAGACCCATTATTGATGCTAAGGGATCAAAGACATTTTTTATAGCCAGGTACATCGACCAAACATTAACAAACATCTTTATTGATTATTCTCCATTATTGAAGGATTCCTGGGACTTTTTGAATGGGTTGATGGATTGTATAACAATGACAGTTTTTCTGTGTATTGATGTTAAAAATGTGTACACCACTATCCCACATGAAAGAGGGATAGATTGGTTTTATGAATATTTGGCTTTACACACTGGGATAAGGAATGACAAAAGTGTCACTTTGCGTTCACTCATGGAAATTGTCCTCAAGAACAATTTCATCAGTTTTGAAGGGAAACTATTTAGACTGATCAATGGTGTTGCCATGGGCGCTACATGCGCACCAACATTTGCCAATGTAGTCATGGCTTTTTGGGAAACCAATGTGTTATTCACATCAGAATTCAAGGATTGTTGGTGTCTGTATAGACGCTTTATAGATGACATCATAATTTTTTGGGTGGATTCAGTTGACAAGTTGGATACATTTCTCAATTTCTCAACTCCTCCACTGATTTCCTGGACTTCACTATGACTGTGGATCTAGAGCAAGTCAACTTCTTAGATGTAACCTTGACTAAGAATAGGGTTGACAAGAAATTTAATCCCAACTTGTATAGGAAACCCTCTCATTCCAACTCTTATTTGCATTTCCAGAGCTGGCATCCCACTCATCAGAAAAAAATCCATTTGTTAAGGGCCAATGTGTGAGACTTGCCAGGATGGTGAGTGAAGATGTCCAGTTTTTGGTTGAATGCACTAAATTATTTGACATATTCCACAGAAGAGGTTACCCCCAAGATTTCTTAAATGAAATATTTGATGAAGTGAAGAGAGACAGGGTGGGGTTTACAAGCCCCTTTTGGGTTTCACTAGTACACCTACAGTTAGTCAGGATGTACATGACAAAGGTAATGTTGATTACAACAAAGCTTTGGTTTTGCCTTACAATGAACATTTCAGGGAAATTAAATTTGTCATTGAAAAATTTTGGTCTATTTTCAAACATGATTTGGAGGTTGCCAGTAAATTAGGTGAAAGGCCAAACATAGTATACAAGAAAGAGGCTTGTTTAAATAGTATGACTGAAAGGAGTTTGGGGAGTTCCAACAAAGGTAAAATGAATAAATGTGGACACTGCACCCAATGTAAAGTGATTTTGGAGGGTGCAGAAGTTTTCATAGATGGATATGGAATGATTAAGTTACAAAAGAAATTCAATTGTGACCGTATGGGGGTGGTATATATTGCAGTCTGTAATGACTGTACCTGTTTTTATATAGGTAGGACCATCAGGCACTTCAGATATCATGTTTATCAACATGGTTATGACATCAAGAAGAAGGATGAACGAAATGCCCTTTGCAGACATATCAAAATGTATCCTACACATTCCTTCAAATTCATTGTCATAGAAGGTTTGACCCAGGACCCTAGGAGGGGTCCCAATGACACCATTTTAGAATGGGTTGGGAGGGTGGCTTAATGGCTAAGGTGTTTGCCTTACAAACACAAGGTGCAGGGTTTGAGTCTCACAAGGGATAACTGGCTAGGCTTAAAATGGCTTGCAAGGGCAGTTAGTTTAGTACTAAACTATGAACTATGAACCTATGAACCTTGAGTTAAAGTGGCAACTTAGAGCTAATGCCGGGCAACATCCAGGACTAAATTATGTCATTTCTATTTCAAGTTATTTAAAGTTGAAATCTATGCTAGCATTATAGTTAACATGTCATTATTAATTAGTGTTCATTTTTTTTATTTTGATGCATTGTTTTTCAGTATTAACCATCATTGTTTTTACTATTTTGTGAATTGCATAATAGTTTTAGTTGAATGTATATTGCTTTAATCATTAATTGGGAATATGGGGTGTGTCTTTTGAGCTCTTTTTAGTATTTGGGCATGTGCTGTGTTTTTATTCTGAAGAGGTCCAGACAATGAGCTGATGAAAGCGCTAAATTTGTGCCAGTGATAAATTCAGTGTTCCTTTACCCACAGTGGTTGTGTTTTTCATTTTAGTTGGTGCTGTTCTTTTTTTGGTTTGTGTACTGGTTGGATATATGGAGGCACTTTCACCCTAAAGATACTACTCCACTTTTTTCTCATGACCTTTCTAAGCAGGGCAGTAGGACAGCTTAATTATCCTTCCTGAATGCTATTACACAATGTCCATTCACCCCTATATAGGAAATGGGTCTAGGACTCTTGCCCAAATGCACTTTTTACCGAATCGTGAATGGGCGGGCATACTTACGCGGAAATTCTTTTCACCGAAGCAGCATTTTCGTGTAAGTATGCCTGTTGTGCCGGTTGTACTATGGTGTGGATAAGGGAAAATTCCTTTTTCCCCACTGTAGTGTGATCTTGGAGTGAGAATATTAAAGTTGGGGGGTGTGGGGGGTGCGCGGGGGCTTGCCCCCCTGTGTAAAAGTAGATTTAATTTTTTTTAACACACTTTAAGGAAAGCGCTTTTTCGGTGAAAGCGCTTTCGTTAAAGTGTGTTCGGTGATAGTGGATTCTGACTGTTAAACTTTCGTTCAACAGTCCTAGAGCCATAGGAAATCAACCTATCAGACCATGCTCCCATTTGCCTAGTAATCTGCAAAGTTGACCCCCTCCCCCAAGCATGAGGCCCATTGCAGATGGAACAGTAAGCATTACAGGTGTCTTCTTAAGCCAATGGCGGTTGATGCCCTCATTTGGAATTCTTCCCTAGACACCAAGTTCAACAGTCTATGGTAAGAGATCTGCAAAGCTGCTATTCATGGGGACCTGATGTAGTTACAGAATCTACATAAGAGGAGTAACAAATGCACTATTAGTCTCAAGTAAAGGGAGCTTAGGAAAGTTCAGCAGGAGTTGCAAACAAGTTTATTGGAAAGAACAGCTGCCCTGAAAACAGAGTCGAATTTGTTGGATCTATTCAAGGTGGATGCTGAACTACTGCATTAGGGCCAGCTCTGATGGTTTAAATTAGAAGCTGATCCTAGAATCATTGCATGGTTTTTCAAACCACAGTGCCTGCATTCTTATATTTATAAGTTCAGTCCTTCCCTGGGTTGTCATATGACAGATGATAAAAATATCAGATTGACTTTCCTTTCCTTTCCTCCCTTTCCTTTCCTTTCCTTTCCTTTCTTTTCCTTTCCTTTCCTTTCCTTTCCTCTCTTTCCTTTCCTCCCTTTACTTTTCATTTTCCTTTTCCTTCCCTCCCTTTCTTTTTTTCCCTTTTCCTTTCCTTTTTTTCTTCTTCATACAAATCAGAAGGAGGGTGTCGTATAGAATACTGGGACTTTAAGTCAGCTAGAGTATTTAAGCTACTTGACAAGGACACTAGCTAGTAAAGCACACCTATTACTCTTGATGAAGTGGGAGGGACAATAACCTGGCTCAAAGGCCACAAAGCCCCCAGTACTGGTGGTCTCCCAATTGAATTCTATAAGTGGAGAGGAGGCTGGTTTTATGGAAGGCACTTACCAAGGTATATAATGCTAGGCAACCAATGCAATCTCTACCTGCGGATTATAATCATGCTATTATCATTCTCATCCCTAAATTCCATGATTGCTGCCTGACATTGAGAAATTTCAGGATTACAGCTTTCATTAATTTAGACTAGAAGAACCTGGCCAAGATTTTACTGTCCAGGATAGAACCTCTGCTCCCTAAGATTGTCAGCACTGGGCAGTTTAGATTCCCACAGGATAAGAGTATAACAGAGGCTTGGTGGGACAGTGGCACCTGTCAAACATAAGTCCTACAAAGGAATGGTTCTTTCTGTTTGATATCAGGAAGGCATTTGACACAGTTGAGAGGAGGCTCCTTTTTCATGTACCAGATATCCATTGCTGTGGAAAAGGCTCGACTATTTGGTTAAAGCACCTTTTTAGGACTCCATCATTTTGGGTTGTGGTGAATGAATCCTACTAGTTCTGGTATTAAAAGCAGGGTACTAAATAATGCTGGCCCCTGCCCCTGGCTCTATTTTTGCTGGTAAAGGAGGAGATAGTGTTTCGGATTCAACAGCTTCTAGATGATCAAACCTCAGAGAGGGATCTAAGAGAAAATTCCTAATGTTTGCTGATAATTATGTACTACTGAGTGATAACCTGCCTGGGATCTAGGACAAGGTACTGGGAATCTTTGAACTTTTTAAGAGAGTGTCAGGATTATTCTGCAACTTGGTTAAGTCCAAGATTATAAAATGTGGGGATAAGAACTTTGATCTGGACAGCTGTGGTATCCAGTTGACTGATTCAGCCAAATATTTGGGACATATTCTCTGGGTCTGCTTTGCATCTGTTGTGGATTACAACTTGAATTTGGTACACAGAGGGGTTGTTGACCTTCATCCCAAATTACACAACTTTGCATTAATCTCTGTTAAACTTCAGGTGGTTGAGACAATGGCTTTGATTCACATCTTTTATTTAGTCAAGAATATTCCACTTCCTGCTTGCAGCACTATGCTAGACCAGATTTAAAACATCAGTAATGCTGCAGTATTAGAAAAGGTAGGATGGAAGGTGAAATGGCACTACAACGAATGCCATTTCGCTGACACATACAGACCAAAATCAGAAAATAGCGAAGGCTCAGGTCACTGATCTTTTTTCCCAGGGGAAAAAAATTGCTTGGCCTGAGCCGTGACATTGCCTGTTAACTCACTGTAGTGTGATCTCAGAGATGGTATATTTAGTTAGGGGGGTTTGGGGGCAAAACCCGCCACATTGTTTTGTTTGAAATTGTGTGCATGTGTTTTTAGTGCAAGCGATTTCTTTCCCAGAGAAGGAAATCGCTGTTTTGAATGTTCGCAGTTTACTGCAGTCGCTGATTACATGTCACTGAAGAGGCATTTGATGGAATGCCTCTATGAGAATTTAATATAGACCCATATATTTATCTATATAAATAAAAATGTAAATGTTTGTTTGTTCAAAATCTTAAGTCTCCGAAAGTTCTTCACCGATTGCTTTGAAATTTTCACACAATGTTGCATTCAAATACGTGCATGTTTTTATATACCTACTATTATATAGATGTCACACATTGCATTCGAATACGTGAGTGTTTTTATATACCTACTATGGATTCTATATATTTGCATACAAATATGCAATTTTATATGTTTTTGTTATAACTTTCTTACTTTTTTTTCAGTGCAATCGATCTGCTTTAGTTCATCCAAATAATGCCTCGCAGAAGATCAAACTTAGGTCATCGTACTCACAGAGCAGAAGTAGTGTGACGAGTAATTGCAAATCAAACTGAGGAAGAACAGGCATCAGCAAACGATTGAAACAGACAAAGAATGGCTCAAATATGTGCCGAGGAAGCAGCAGAGCGACGTGCAGCCAGACTTGAGGATGTACGGTTGCCAGCACGGCGATTGCGTTCTGCAGCTTCAGATCTGCTTCATTCTCCTCGATCGACCCCAGCGGACAAAATAAATGCTTGCCTGAAATACTCTACTTTGTGGTGACACGTAAAGACGTTAAAATTAACTACAAATATGTGTGTGTCTAGCTGCAAAACAATCGATCAGCTGAGATATTCTCACATCAATTGCTGGAAATTGGGAACGGAAAGGTGTTGGTTGATCTGACCTCAGGACAAATTTCATTGCCTCATAACTTCTGCAATTTAGTGACGTCAAAAGAAGAATTGGTTGAAAAAGTATTTCCCAATATTCAAACCAATTATAAGAATCACGATTGGCTGACTGAACGAGCTATTCTTGCGGCCAAGAACAAAGACGTCTACGAACTTAACAATATTATTCAGTCTAACATTCAAAGCGAGGCAGTCACACAGTGTCCGTTGACACTGTTGTGAAAGCAGATGAAGCGGTTAATTATCCAACCGAATTTTTGAATTCACTTGATCTGCCAGGGATGCCACCAGACGTACTGCAATTGAAAATAGGCATGCCAATTATCATGTTGCAAAATATCAACCAGCCAAAGCTTTGCAATGGCACGTGGCTTGCAGTAAAAAAATTAATGAGCAACATCATAGAAGCAACAATCTTGACAGGACCTTTCAAAGGTGAAGATGTCCTCATTCCTTGCATTCCTATGATTCCAACGGATATGCCATTTCAATTTAAGTGATTGCAATTCCCAATTCGATTGGCGTTTGCAATCACCATCAACAAAGCTCAGGGCCAATCTTTAGAATTGTGAAGTTTAGATCTACACACGGATTGCTTCTCACATGGACAATTATATGTTGCATGTCCTAGAGTCGGCAAATCAGACAATCTCTATATCTGCACAGACAATGGAACAACAAAAAATAATGTATACCCATAAGCACTGTGAAATTAAACATATTAGAAACGTGCGCTTTCTCTTTTCTTTCTTTTCCATTTAACCAGACTGAGCCACAGCAACGCATGGCTGGGTACAGCCAGTATATACACACACACACATATATATATATATATATATATATATATATATATACCTAGATTTTATGGAGGTTAGGATCTTCCCCACATAGAACGTTATACAATGGTGTTCTAGTTGCATCACACTCTTAGACTGGCCAAAGAAGATGACAATGTTAATGACTTTCTTCATGAATGGCATCTTCAGCAACATGTAAATGGTGCATGGGGTAGGGGCTCCACTGATTATATATGGGAACATCCCATGGTACAATTCTTTATCAGTAGAAATAAGAGCCTGTTGTAGGGCATAGGGGATAATGATGTGGGCCCAATTGATAAAGTGCTTGACAGGCAATCTAATGAAAAGCTTTGAGGTGCTCAGAGATGAATTTTGGTTATGAACACATGATGGTTTGGGCACACCCAACTCAAAGGCCTGCGGTCATGTGCTATCTCCTCCCCTAAAAGGATGAAACAGTGTCCTCCATGGAAAAAATGGAATGGTATCAGAGAGGGTAGAGCTAGCATTATCTATAGGGACATTCAGGAGAAGGGGGCATTGGCAAGTTATGGCTGATGGAATGTACATGGAAGAGCCATGAGGGCAATTGAATGACAGCATCTGAATGTAGACTAGTTTGGCAAACTCCTTCTAGGCTTAAGCACTGGCTTAAATACTAGGAACAGCAGAAGAGACTTATTTATCAGTGGTACCTTACATCAGATAAGTTATGGTCATCTGGGTGGCCAGTGAATAACAATTGCTGGAGGTGTGGAGGTAGGTCAGCTGACATAACCCACATGCTTTGGAGATGTATCAAAATCATAATTCACAGGGAAGCCTTGGTTCTTTCCCTCCATGACGTTTTTTTTGCCCTTGAAATTCCATTGCATTGGAAGTATGGATTTTTGGGGTATAACCCAGGGTACTCTCTGTAACTCTTTCTATTCTGGATACTTGCTGTGTAACATCTAGTATCATAAAGTTGTTTGCTGCCATGCACTGAGATTCAGTTCACCTACCTGGGAGAGATGCCTTGGACAGCTCTCTTTGTAAGCACTATTGTTATATTTTTTTATTCTTTCAAAGTGGCAGGATCACATGCTTTTCGACCTCATCCATGGCAGGCTATACTTTCCCACCTTGGTCAACTAAAACCATGTGTAATATTTGTACTAATGTTTATTGGTTACATCTTGACAAGCAAGAGATGTGACTTCTATTAATTGTTAATGGGTGTAAAAAGATTGAGTGCTGAGTATGTAAATATTATATACATTTTTTTTCTTAAATAACATCACTCTTCCCCTTACTTTGTTTGTGTCGTTGCACTGCTGCAATGCTTAGTACTTCTTCCTGTTCATGTTTTTCTTCTTTTGAATTTTAGAAGAAAACTGGTTAAAATATTGGACAAAAATTGAAAGCATTCCCTGTTAAATTGTTTTTTTTTTATCAACAATTAAAAGTAAGTTATCAGTCAGTGTGAATTCTGCAGTAACTGTATTCCTACGCAAACAAAACTCATGCTGATATTTTGACTGTAAGCAGTACTTGTGTAAATAAGAAGAAAGCTGAATATAAACTATATTTTCTGATAGCTTTTACTAGGGTATGTAAAATGGAGATGGGTCAGAAGTCAAGGCATGAAGATGGGTCAAGAACTTTAGGGAATGGCTTAACTATGGCTTGCTTCTGGAAAAGACACACCTCATGTTATTAGAGAGCAAAGACTGTAAATAATGACAGAGTAGGCAAGTACATTTTTCCCAACATAATTTAGTAAATAAAGGGTGAAGGCCATCAGATCCAGGGGTTATTCTACAAATACTTATTCTAGAAGTTTTCAATGTCTACTATTTCAATTGGTGAAAAGAAGACAAAGAGAATAAAAGTGGGGTCCTAAGGAGAACTGGAGTTGTTGGTAGGGTGGCAAGGGGTGCTGGATATCCTGGCAAATTGATATGGAATGTTATGTGTTACAAGCAGACCTATATAACACTTAGTAATGCCTTCCTCAGCTTACTCATTATATTTTCACAGCCTTTTATATCAATGATTAATTTCATTAAGTGTTTCTGATGGATCTTGAGTGAGGATTGTAGACACCAGAGATGGTAAGCCTTATGCCTTCTTATAGCTTTTTTGTTAAATTTCTCAGGCTGATGAATCTGTCCTTATTTTCAGTAGTAAGTGATTGTTTCCATTGTTCCCATAGTAAATCTTTGGTTTTGATTATGGAATTCAGTTATTTGGCAATCTAGAGTTTATGTTTAGATTTGAATAGTCAAGAGATGCCAGGAAAGTGTTTACTTTGTCAGGTCAGAAGCTGTGAAGTTAATCTACAGGTTCAGTAGGATTGAAAGAGATAAGGCTAGGTGATATTTCTGCCTTAAGGGTTGCTGTTGTTTTGGTCAGGTTTAGGTCTGAAAGTTAAAGATTTTGAAACATTTTTATATGGAATAGTAAACAGAAAATACAGATGAATGATCACAAAAATAGCAGGGAAGGATGCTGATGGCAAAAATACTGTTTGGCTAGTTGTTGATATTGAGATCCAAAAGGGAGTGGTTGTATGTTCTGAAATCTGACTTGGTAGGATTCTTAAGAATTTGCACAAACCTTTGGTGTTTAAGGAAATCATTGAATTTTTCTGTCTTTGTGGACATCAGAGATTGACATTAAAATCTTCAAGCATGATTAAGTTTTTATAAGGGTGGGAAGAATTATGCAGTTAGTGAGTTAAGATTTTTACATTTTGGTGGGGAGAAGATAGGCAGTGAGTTGATTGCAGGGGTGTCCAAATGTTGGATGGAGTTTTATGGTATGTCATTTGGGATCATGGTCATTAGAAGATGAATTCTAATTATCAAGTGAATTTGTAAAGTGCTCTTGAAACGCATAAAAGTTCATTCATCATTTCTGATACTAGGTCAGGTAATACACATATATTTGAAACCAGGAAAGTAGATCTTAAGGTTTAAAGCTTCATCTTTCACCTTGAATTCTGTGATGGCTAAAATATCCTGTTGTTACATGCCTAGATGTGTCTAATTGTTCCAGTTTTAATAGGCTATCTTCATTTAGTAGATCAATTTTTAACAGTATATAGCTACATCTGTTTTTGAAGGTATGTAAATTGATAGTGGGAGAGAGCACTAGAAGGTAAGAGCAGAAATGGAGGGCTGTATTCTATTTTGCCTTTTAGAAAGTACACTAGAGAAGTTAATTTTCTTAAGAATTCAGGGGGTTTTATATTAAATGGATTTGTAATGAGATATATGTGTTTTGGGTGTGAAAATTGCTTGTGTAACTAATTTTCTCTTCTGGACCATAATAGCAATAGAGGGTTTGCTGTTTAATGCTAGAGTTTGATAGTAAGAAGATGTATGTATGTAGGAGTAGAAATGAGTGTGTGCGTGTGTGTGTGTGTGTGTGTGTGTGTGTGTGTGTGTGTGTGTGTGTGTGTGTGTGTGTGTGTGTGTGTATCAGACAGAGAGAGACAGACACAGACACATAATGTTCAAACTTTTCATTTTTGGCTGGCTGGATAATACTTTGAAACATTAGGTAAACCATGTTTTTTTAAGATTAGAAAAAGCTTTAAAAATCAAGGATGAAGATAATCTGTAATGCTGAAGTTATTGATATAGTTTTTAATTGTCATCAGTTGCTTCTGTAAAGGGATCTGTAAAGGTAAAAGTTAAAATACATCCATATGTAACATAACTTTTAATAACATTTAGAGTAATATAATAATAAGTAACTTATAGAACTAGCTCAAAGCCACAGTAGTAGCAATAGTAACAAATAGTAAAAGTAGTATTAACTTAATGCTTTAAATAAAAATGCTCTAAAAGAAGGTAGCATATTATACTGGAGAAGTTAGGTATAGTTATTCCTAATTATAATTAATCCCTACTGTTAGCAAGAATCAAAATTAAAATATTTGCATAATTAATAAATTGTTACACCTCACTGCACGAAACAGCATAGAAAAGAGAAACTGACATGAAATGATAAATAATGAAAAAGGTATTCAAAATGGATATCTTTACTAAAACAGTGATATTTAAATAAAAGAATTTAATGTTAAATAATATTTACCAGGGTTCCTTGCATAAAATATTGCCATGACAACAGCGCAGCACAACATTATATAAATAGAACATTCCTATGTTAAACAGCAGTCTTGAGCAGACTTGTATGGTTAAACTGTTGCTTTGACAACAGCACACCTGAAATAACCCAATAATTTATCAAATATAGATAAATGAAATTGCTTACTCTTTACTGTTCTAAAATAAACACACACAATTAGATTAAATACATTTAAAGTCAAAATTAAAACCTATAATGTGATAAATGAAAATGTGTGAATGATACAAATCCCAGCAGAAGTTATAGACAGCCAGATGAAATGTTAAACATATGTGAGAACAATAACATGAAACACAAATTCTTTAGATCAGAATAAAATAAAATAAGTATCCTCCTCAAAAGACAAATCCTTCCTTTTTACAGGTATTGTATTATGTTCCTGTTTATGCGGTTGTTCTTTTTTTTTCTAAAATGCCTCAGATTTATGTACATCTTCTATAAAAAGAGTACATATTGGTGGTATCCTTATCAGTGATTTTTCACGTGACTCATTCACAGCATTCGTTATTATCTATGCAGCAGCTTTGTCTCATACCCTGTCTTTTGCATTGGTCACTTTGCCACATACTCTATCACATACACTGGTTGCCCTGCCACATACTCTATCAAAAGCACTGTTGCTTTATCACATAAACTGTCACACTTGCATTGGTCAGTATTTTATATCTTTGTAGTTGCTTAGCTTTACTGTATTGCTCAGTTTAGTTACAGTTTGTCTAGGAGACTCCAGCTTAAGACAATATCCTATAAGCTGCCTTTACCTTGCCAGTCAAGGGTCACATTGCAGAGCAATGCCTATCTCTGAATCTTGCACTTTGCCTTAAACAGTCTCAGTATGGTACTGTAGTCAACTGTTTGCTTAAGTTGTGTGACAAATGTGGCACATTTGAATTATCTAACTGTACTAATCACAGTACTGAAGAGGGGATTAGCCACACCCATAATTCCAATAAATCAACAAATAAAATCAGATTAATGCCAAATATAAAATAGTATCTTGTCAGATGATTGACCATTATGACTATAGTTCAAAAAAGTACCACTTTGGCTATTTGTAAGGCTAGTCTTGATGGCTGTATGGGCAAACACAAATGTATATTAGGGTTATCACATATAGCCCTGCTCAGTTTGGGAGATGAGTACTATTAAGTGTTTGAAAATGGTGCCAAGATCTTTTAAGCAGGACTACTCAAAGGTGCATATCACTAGGCATCTTATGGTCCCTGTGGTCACTTGTCTAGTTATAGTTCCTGTTTCTTTAACAGGTCAGTCAATCAATGCAGCACTGTAGACAGCACTGGTACAAGACATGCCCAAGAAGTTTTTTATGCTTAGAGCTTGTTGTAACTTAGTTATATAAGATGATCTTTCGCATTGCTTTTACACTGATCTTGCTTTCCTATCTGGTCTGATTCTACTAGTTCTTATGCTGAGACTGAAATACTGAAGCACTGCTTCCAGCCTCAAGCCATGATGTCTCTTTACGAAACAAAGAAATACCAGCATGTCATGTATGACAGCACCACCACATTTATGTACTTTGAGCAAGTCACTTAATTCATGTTAAAGTATTTCTGGTGCTGAGATTATACTAAATGATAGTTTCTTAAAACAGAACCTTCCCACTGCATTAATTAAGGTTGCCAGCTTTTAACTATCTTTTCTCTATGGGTATTTTCCAAATAAACATATGCAGGATCTAACACAGAAAGCACTTTGGCATTGACCGGTTTAGGTACAATGCTTCTACTTCTAGTACAGGTAGAATAAAACTTTCTGGCATGACTAGATTATTAAGCTTTCTCAAATCAACACATATTTGAACACTGCCATTCTTTTTCATGACTGGGACCATTTGTGTATATCATTGCATTGGTTCAGTTACATTTTAATCAAAACAAGTTCTTGTACTCTTTAAGCTCTACTTTTGGCTGCAAAGGACACAGCACACTCCTGGGTGTGATTAAGATATAAGGGATATCATTTGGCTTTAACTTTATCTTTGCTTGTTGAAGGTTAAGCAAATGAGTGCCACCAAACACACCTACAATCACTTTCTTTATTCTGGTAATTAGTATGCCACAACTTTGCTGGGCAGTTGAGTTTGCCTGCAGGGCTACATATATCTGACTCTGCTTCATGCATTTGAAGATGCTTCTAGATGTTTGTGTAGCAGTACATGATATTACCGTAACATCAGTCCCTGTATCAGTCTTGAAACTCAACAGAGTTCCACAAATATGTAATTTTACTTACCACTCTGGTTCAGGTTCCTCTTGAAGATGACATGTATGGGCAATCTATTCCAGAGTCTGGGGAGTCTCTGGGTGTAGCATGTCCAACAGCTCTGGGTTTGACATGGCCTTCATCTGCTTTAGGCCTGTGATTCTTTTAGTGAGGTATTTCTGAGGCCTTTCCAGTTGTTGCAGATGTCTTGAGAGGTACATACCAAATGATTCTATAATGGGTCTAATGAGGGATGAGTACAGTGGGACAATGACCTCCTTTTTCTGGATGAAAAGCCCTTCGTGATGAGGTGTGCTACATAGAAGGATTTCCTGACTGTTAAGGTGAGACCACTGTCCACGTGTGTCCCTAAGTCTCTTATCACACTTTCTGTGTTTAGTGTACTGCCACCTATATGGTAATTCATGGATACATGTTTTTTCCCAAAGGGATAACAATACATTTCTTGGCATTGAGCTTGAGCCCATGGCTCTGGCACCAAGCATCTGTTTATCCACATCATTTGGGGATTCAATAATGGCTCCCAGTTTGCAGTCATCTGCAAACTTTGTTAGCCAGAGTCCCTTAGTGTTGACCTGTACTTCAGAGAAGTAGATGCCAAACAAGAGCGGCCCCAGGACTGAACCCTGAGGTACTCCACTTGTCACTTGTCAGAGATTGGCATAGTAATTTCTAAACCCAGGGAAATGCTTTTTGTACATGTTTCTGTTTTATTTTCAGAAGCCATTTCTTTAATTAACTCTGTCTTACAAACTTTAACAAAATATCTTATCTTTTTACATTTCATACACTTTCTACCTTGTGACTCAGCATGATAAAAATTGCTCCTCATGCATTCGACAAGCTTACATTCATGCTGCTTCTTGCATATTCTTACTTTTCCTAGTATCATACTTCGTTTTACACTTGTCACTTTCTCTGCACATACACCATTTGCCATATACATGCTAGCATTTTGTTTCTTTATTAAGTCAGCCTCTCTAGCAATTTATACTGCTTTTTCTAAAAATTAAATTCACTTCTAATTGTGACCTTTGATACACTGCACTATCTGTCAGACCAATTACAATTTTGTCTGTAACCTGTTGGACTTTTGTATAACAAAACCTATAGTTTTTAGCCAGTTCATACAAGTACCTTATAAAATCCTCAACTCTTTCACTTTTAGCCATAACTGCAGCTAGTTCCTCTGGTACCTAGTTCAGATCCTCAGAGTAGCTCTCCCCTCAACTCAAAGAGCAAAACAAAAAAAGGATCTTCTCAAAGATGAAGATCAAACAAGTTATTCTCTGCTACTGTAACTGTAGCAAGCTGATTATTAAATCTAAAACTGTAACACGCAGCTTGCTATGGTTACTATACAGTCACCTCACACACTAAGAGCTTCTGCCATGAACACAAATGCAGTATTTGCCTATATTTATGAAGTCATGTTATCCACACACAACATAGCACCATCAGTACCTACTGATTATGTCCCTTGATGGCATTTGCCGGCAGCGGCCCCATTCACTCTGCCCTAGTTACATCTCTTTGTTTAGTTTGAACACATCTGTGGATGCATGCCCTATTATGGACCCTATTTCTTTTTAGCATAAAATGTTTATTGAAATTACAAATTACTGACTCATATGTAACACTCTGGCCCTCTGAGAACAGAAACAAACTGTATATTGCCTCATCTTCCTTGCCCATGCATATACTAAATTGTTTATCCAAATGTATTCAGTTTGTTTGTTTAACTTGGCTAGTATACTCTGATGTGAGAAACTCTACCTCCATGCTAGCTTGACAAATGACTTTGCAAAGTGAGACAGCTCTGGAGTTTTAACTGTCATTATGTTTGATGGAAAATCAGTTTACTAGGACAAACTAGCTAAAATTCAGTAAAATGGCCATTGTGGGAGGTAATAATTCTAAGTAAAATCAGATTACTCTGAGTTTAGTAAATACTACCTGTCTCTCTAGCATCGTTTTCCAGGCTGAAAAAGATCCTGGTTCTGATACCATGTCATTATGCACACCTTTAGCTTCCCACTCATATTGGCAGACAGTATTATTAGTAATGTCAGTGTGCATCACACAAAATGGCAGCACAACAAGAACAATGTAAGTTCTTTCTTCATTTATACAAATAAAAAAGAAAAGAAAAGCGACTTTCTTCATTTATAACAAATACACTAGCAACTGACACACAAGCTGGAATAAAATACTTCTTACAATGGCAGTGGTATACATTACTTCTTAAAGGGGTGCTACTGTCATACACATTCATATATTAGCAAACACATAGCAACTGTATCATCACTGTTATGAAACTAGCTATACACTAAAATGAATGCTTCATCAACATACTAACACAGCAAGGGCATTATTCAGGTAAATACTGTTCTAAAGAAACAAAATGTAGGAAGCAAGTTACCAAATCACATCCTCACTGATGGGTGGGTGGCAGAAGTAATGCAGCTGGGTCTCTGATAAACCCTTCCATTGGTCATTGTACTTTTCTCAAATGCACTGGCCAGTGACATCACCATCATCATCATCTCCCAGTACTCATGACCTTTAGGGACAGCTACAGTCCATAGCAGGGCCATGGAGATGGACATATCTGCACAACAGTATACCTGTGGAAGAGGCTTCTGCTTTTCAATTACAAATGGTGACATAAAGAAAAGGAGTGCTCTGACCACAACTAAATTTTTTTTCCCTTTTGGTTACTGCATAAATTATAAACACAGTAGGCAAATAAAAACCTAACAGACTGGTTTGGTGGTGAACGAATTTCAGATTTGTGACATTGTCAGTTGCTATTCTGAACAAATTATTTATATGATACTTTTTACATCTGTCAGGATTTTTATGTGGGGAAGACAAATGGTAGTTTTAAAATTAGAATTACTGAGCACCTTAATGGCATTAAAAAAACAAAGACATTTAAATGCATTATATGAACATCTGACAATTAAAAAAAATAACGTCATAGAGTCTATATACAGAAGTAAGAGAGTGACACAGAGAATGTTACCTTCAGGCATAAAGAAGAACACATCTATAGAGTGAGAAGTTTCATTAGTCTAGGAGTAAGTGGGAGTTTTGATCATAAATCATACCTGATGTATGATAAAAACAAATGAAGTTGGAAATGTATGCCATCAAGTGGCTAAAATGTTAATGCAGATTAGCCCATGAAAACAATATAAACCTAAGAAAATGTGAAAAGGAGGTCTGCATGTAATAAGTTAAAAAAACATATGAATAGGTTTACGTTGACTAGACACACTTTAAATATTTAATACTTATGTTTGGTTTGGTTTGTTATGTTTATTTTGTTTGAAGGAAGTTTATCCAATAAAAAAAGCTGTATAATTATAAACCAATTATAAACTCCTCTGTTGGTGAGTCATGTACACTACCAGGACATCATGCTATGATTTATCTGACTCTTGCATCCATCTACTGGTTGTTGACTAAATACCCTCCTTCCACTTGGCATACATTTGTGCAGCTTCAGCTAGCATGTCTTTGGTATCACACAGGTACATTTGATGGATCTAAATACATGGGGGACATGTGCAAACTCATGAGCATATCACTTGACTGCTGTCAAAGGGATGTTGAAACAAGCCAAATTGATGCAACAGCTCCTACGTGGAGGGCAGATAAACATTATAATCCAACCCACCAATGACACTTTGAATGCAGGATCACAATTTATTCTACAACATAGTAACAACTAGTTTCACTAGCTAGATTAATCAGAAAAGGTTTCTGGGTTTAGCCCAATAACTTCTGACAGCTGAACAAAAACAACAATAAGGCAAACAACCAGACAACAATAAGGAACTGAAGGAAGTACACACTGGTATGCCACATGCAGCAACTCATGGTATGCCCATGTACAAACAATAATGCAATGCCTAGTAGAAACATATGCACTTTGTTTGCATTAAAATACAGAAATCTTTCCTGATGCTTCTAACCAATGAAACCATTTTCGACTATGCACATCCTGGTTAAGTGGGTCTGTTGTGATTAAAGTGCCCATGTGTGGCATATGAGCACATGCATGTATTTGTCAGCAACAATTCTACACTCATGTGCTAAGCATAGCGTCTTTCAGCCCCAACATGCAAAGTGGTCACAAAACATGATGTACCATACAGGCTGCTTGTTAAGTCAGAAAAGGAACCTATGAATCATTGATATAAGCCCATGTTTAACTGCAGCACCATACATCTAGTTAATGACACAACACATAATCCTTGCACATTATGATTTCTGTGGTCATCATTACTTACATCCTTACTCTCCTCAGCCACTACTGTTTGTCTCATTCTTCTTGTGAGGCTGTGGACAGGGACACCTCTGGCCAGAAGAAGCCTCAGTGGTGAAAGCGCTTGCCGTTTCCAATAAAGCTTTATTTTATATACGCACAGTTCGAGTTATTCCAATTTTTGGACATATCTTATTGAAGACTTGAGAGCTTATTGTTCTGCCGTATCACTCATTTTACTCTTTATATTTTACCTGATTTTTTTCTTTTAAGTAAAGTGTTTTATTTAATCATTTATAAACCATTGAAGATCATGTCTTATGTATCAGTTTATAAAGGGTAACCTCACAACATTGTTTTGAATATTGATATCCACCATTTTTTTTAGGAAAAGCTGTCTGGCCATAAGCTACGATAACTGAATGTATTAGTTGACCCATTTAAAGAATGCTGAATAACTGATATTCTAATACTGTTTTGGTCTAATTGGTGGCAGCATGTATTGTGGAGAATGAAAAAGAGTAATGCCACTGGAGAGATATCAGTCGACTATCTTGGAAATACTGTGTTTATGCATGAAAAAATAGTTTGGATACATCTCAATTCCTGTTGCTAAGACTGCACTAAAAGGCACTGGGCTCAGGTTGAGGTCGGAATAATCCTAGGGAGCCAGTAATTTATAGGCTCATAGCTTTATACTAGGCTAGTGATAGCCAGTGTCTTTATAAGCCTAGCCATGTGACCCAACCCAGTTTTGTCCATGACTACTTTGGACGAGTTTATTGTGAAGTATGTTAGTATAGAGGTAGCTAAGGGTTATTTGGTGGGGTATGTTAGCTGGGGATTAATTTAATTACAGTTAACCTCTGTATATCAGAGACTTAGGGCCCAGACCAGGGCTGAGTGTACAATTTCCCATCCAGTGTTAACATTTCTTTTGAATAGAGTCAGGGATGAGCTCTGCTTCACATGGATGTGGACCTTATTCCATAGTGCAGGGATCCTTTGAGACACATATCAGTCTATCCAGTATGTTCTATTTATGTCACAGGCAAAGTACAGGTCCTTGGATCTTGTGTTCCTGGTGTTGTTTACTTTGCAGATGTGCAAGAGATCCATCAAAGCTGGATCTGAAAATGCCTTATATGTTAGGTGTAGATCACCTCTCAGTAACTTGTAAGAGATTGAGTACAGAAATATGGCCTTAAGGCAATCTGTGTAGGACAGGGTATTCATACCCTGTACTCCCCTGGTGAGGAACCTTTGAGGACATTCCAGCTGTTGCAAAGTGTCTGGTTAGGTACTTGCCAAAGGGGACATTGTACTCAATGATGAATCTAATAAGGGCTGAGTAGAGTGGTGCTTTTACTTCCTTGGACCTGGATGTCACACTCTTGCTTATAAGTTGGGTGACATATAATGATTTTCTTACTGTGTTGGCTATGTGCTGGTAGAATGCTAGGTTACTGTCTAAATAGGTTCCTAGATTTATAGATATATACTAAAATGACAACTACCATGGCCTTTATAAGCCTAGCCATGCAACCCAACCAGCTGCATCCCCTGGTAATGTGCATCTTAATTGGGGGTGAGGTATGTTTGTTTGGAGGAGTATGCCAGTAAATTAAATTCTATATGGAATAAAGCTATCCATTGTGTGGCAGGTGTTGGTCTTAACATGAGATATTAGTCTGGATTTCCTACAAGTGCTTAAGCTAATTATCTCCATTGTATATATATATATATACTGGTGGTAGCAGATAATAATTAAAGGCCTTTGACCCATGTCCTCCATATATTTCGTGCCAGTGGAACAAATTAAACTACCACACACCATCACAAAATCTGCACAAAAATGTTAGGTAGAAAAGAATCCCTAGTAGCTTCTCTTTTCTGACCGATAACATTTCATCCTGCTCCTTTAGTAAAGCAATAGTAAAATTGTCAAAATATAGGTACACAGTTCCAACAACTGCAGAAGCCCCTACAAGAATGCAGTTTGGCAGTAAATCATCACAGACAGTTACTCTTTACTGATTGATGGAAGTTCATCTCACAGGTGCAGATAACTGTTGATGAAATTGCTAAAATATGGATGCAAATTCACAACTATTTTAGAAGCGGCTACAAGATGCTGCTTTGAGGAAATGCTGTCCAGCAGCTCTTGTTTTCAGAGCAATGGGAGTTCACAGCTGCGGTTAAACCAATAATGCCCATTGACAGTCTTTTAATTAAGTGTGAGGTTCCTTACTGCAGGATCACAACTGTCTAGGCTGAAAGTCAAAAGGAAAGGTAAATGTGAGAAAGTATTTTCAGAAGAACAAAACAGCAGATTTTTGCATTTTCTCACACCTAAAGTGCACAATTATGGCACTAAACACCACAAATTCAGTTCCACAGTTTAGTTACAGCAAAACAAAACTGATGCTTATGATCTGCCTTTCATGTGGCAAGGCAACCAATTCAACTAGTTCTTCAGTCATTATTAACACCATACTCTGAACAGCACTGGTGGTGTTAATGAGTTAATTACTATAGAAATTGTCAAATTGTGTTTCCCATCTAACTACTCCACCATTCTGCCATGCGATTTCCACTGTTCAAACAATATACATTATAAGGTTTCAACATACTCATGAGTGTGAGGTAAATTACATATTCAGATAATTAGAAATCTCACTCAGGACAACAATAAATGAAGAACATATTAATTAATAACACAGCTGCTAAATACTGTGGCTAGTTATCTAGGCTTTTTCTGTTAGTGACCAGTCTCCCCCTAAATATTTCTTAACAGCCATTATTCATTGGCATCATTTCAATAGATGGCAAACTTCTGCCAAACAAGTTCCACAGAAACAGTGCCAAATAATACAATCTGAATTATAATGACGTCTAGTATTTTTTCCCTCTAATTAATCAGTGGATTGCACAATAGGTATTGAACTATTGCTACATACTTAAAATTAATGCATTAACAAAGGGGGGCAGCCACAGTGGTGCAGCGGTTTGCATTGTCGCCTCACAGCAAGAAGTTCTCCGGTTTGATCCTCGGCTGGGGTGCCTTCTGTGCGGAGTCTGCATGTCCTCCATGTGGCTGTGTGGGTTTCCTCTGGGTCCTCCGGTTTCCTCCCACATCCCAAAGACATGCTGTGGGTGGATTGGATACTCTAAATTGGTCCTAGGCATGAGTGCGTGCGTGTGTGTGCCTTCCATGGAAGGTTGGGCACCGGGCTGGCAACTTGACACTGTAAAACTCTACTGCCAATCATGAGCGACATGTGATCCACCATGGCGACCCCTAACCGGGAAAAGAAGAAGAAGTGCATTAACAAAGGCCTTTGGGATCAGTCTACCACACAAAACAAAGCAGGAGATATTTTCTGTGGTGCTTAAACCATATAAAAATGCTACCTTAGTGAATGTCCTCATTTTCTCCCACCCTTATCCTAGCCTTCACAGCACCATCTACATTTATAGGAGACCTTGCCAGCATGAAAAATGATGAAAGGTTCCACAGCCATAAGTTCTTGTAATTCAGACACTCTTCTTGCTGAAGTGATGGCCAGAAACAAGGCTCTTTTCCAAGAGAGGAATTTTAACTCTGCTGAAGCTTCAGGCTCAAAGGGGGGGGGTGCGCTTTTCCAACACAAAGTTAAGGTCCCAAGCAGGGGTAGGGGCTCTCCTTGGTGGCCTTAAGTTGTTAGCCCCTCTCTGGAATTGCTTGATGAGAGGGTGTGAGAAGAGAGGTGGCTCAGTGCTGTAATGTGCAGAGATGGCAGAGGCATGAATTTTAATGGAAGAGAAGGATAGGCCCCTGTGGAGTAGGTCTGTAGGTAATCCAGGATGAGTGGTAAGGAGGGCTGTGCTGGGTCAGCTCCTTTAGTCTGGACCCAGGAACAATACCTTTTCCACTTGTCAGCATAGGATTTTCTAGTACTGGGTCATCTGGCTTCACGTATGACATCCAGGACTTTTTTGCTTAGGGTGGCAACTGGAGGAGAAGTCAAGGAATAAGCCAGGCTGCTGGGTTCAGTGTCTGCAACTGTGGATGCAAGAACTCTCCCTCCTGCTGAGTCAAGAGAGTTGGAATCTGGGGTAGGTGCCATGGAAGCAATGGGGACAGACTGCGCAGTAGTGGTTATCAGTGTTGGCATGGCCAATCTGGGGAAATCAGAATTGTCCTTGGTCTTTCATCCCTTATTTTGAGTAATACTCTGGTCAGAAGAGATAGAGGGGGAAATGCATAGATTGAGAGGTTTACCCACTGGAAGGATAGGGCATTCACTTTTCAGGCCTTGCTGTGAGGTTCCCTGGTGCAGAATTTGTTGAGCTGGTGGTTGTAGGGGGAGGCAAATAGGTCCACCTTTGGGGTACCCCATTTTGGGGTTAGAAGGTTGAAGGTGTTGTGGTTTAATTGCCACTTGTGTGGGACTAGGACATTTCTGCTTAGGTTGTCTGCCAGAGAGTTTTGGTTGCCTGGCAGGAATTGAGCTTGCAGATGAATATGCATGGCTGAGGTCATGTTCCAAAGGGTCATGGCTAGCCTGCAGAGACAGTAGGAGTGGGTTCCCCCTGCTTGTGTATGTACCACATTACTGTGGTGTTGTCAGTTATGATAAGTAGAGGCCCCGAAGACAGCAGGGGACTGAAAGCTGTCAGAGTGTGCTTACCAGCTAGCAACTCTTTTTGTTTGATGTGCAGATGAATTTGATTTGGGCTCCAATGGCCCTGAATGTACCTGTCGTCCAGGTGAGCACCCCAGGCATAGTCTGATGCATCTGTGGTTAGGGTCTGGGTGGCATGCAGTTGTGAAAAGGGAAGTCCCTTGTTGTGGTTGCATGCTGTTATCCACCAAAGAAAATCTTTCCTTAGAGAGGTTATCATAGGTATAATAGTTTCCAGGTCCTGTGAATGTTGACACCAAAGGCTTTATAATTACCACTGAAGTTTCCTCATATGCAGTCTGGCATATGGAATTAGTAGAATGCAGGAGGCCATGAACCCTTGAGCTTGCAGGATTTTTCTTGCAGATAACTGGGTTCTGGTGGCCAGTTGAGAGAAGTAGCCTGTCAGGTAGGCTTGTTTTTCTGGAGTTAGAAATGCCATCTGGGATGCCGTGTCCAGGCTTGCTCCCAGGAATACAATTTTTTGATTGTGGACAAGTTTGGATTTCTTCTCATTGAGAGGGTACCCCAGCAAGGTTAGTAGGTCCTTTACAAATGTCAGGTGCTGTAACAGCTTTTCCTGACTGTCTGCCTGAATCAGGCAGTCATCCAAGTAAGGGTAAATTTGAATATTTCTTTGTCTGCAATAAGCAATGGCTGGAGCCAGTCATTTTGTGAAAACTCTGGGAGCAGTGGATAAGCCAAAGGGAAGTACAGAGAACTGATAATGCATAGATCCTGCTCTGAAACGTAGATATTTCCTGCAAGAATCTCCGACTGGGATATGCAGATAGGCCTCTTTGAGGTCTAGAGTGGCTAACCAGGCATTTTTGGACAGCATAGGGAGGAGTTGCTGCAGTGTGAGCATCTTGAATTTTGGTACAACCAGGAAGGTGTTTAGAATAGATAGATCTAAGATTGGCACCAGGTGCCCTCTTTTCTGGGTACTAGAAAAAACCTGGAATAGAACCCTTGGCCTATCTGATCTGCAGGGATAGGCTGTATTGCCCTCATGGAGAGCAGGGAATGAACTTGGTTTTGTGCCTCTGCCCACTGGTTTGGAGGGAGAATTGGGAATCCCTTTGGAGTTGGCAAGGTGTGGAAATAAAATTTGTACCCCTGGGACATAATGTTGAGGACCCATCAGTCGTTGGTGATGGAGGCCCAGTTTTCTGCATGGAAGGCAAGTTTTCCTCCTAGTGGCATGGACAGATGGGCAGAGGTGAGAGGAGGAGTTGAGGAGTCATTGGGAATTCTTTCCATAAGGGGGTGGCTTAGCACTCCCTGGTTTAGAAGAGGAGGCACTCCATTGTTTAGATTTCTGCATACCCTGAGACTGCTGCCTGGGGAGTCTGTTACCCCTAGGTCTTGTCTGAAGTGGCCTTGAGGGGGCAGGAAAGGACCAATGTTTTGAGGGACAATGTATACTGAATCTTGGAGGCTGAACTTGCAAGAAGTCTTTAAATGTCTGCATAGATTTAGCTTCTTCTTCCATCTTTTTTAAAACCTCTTCTGCTTTGGTGCCAAACAGATTGTCTTTGTTAACAGGTGCGTCCAATAATTTTGATTTGACATGATCTGGCAAGGTCTGTTCCTTAAGCCAAGCATGCCTTCAAAGTACAGCACCTGTGACTGCTGCCCTGCAGGATGCTTCAAGGGCGTCAAACCCACATTGCAGGGTATGCTTACTGATTTGGCTTGCAGAATGCATAAGTTCCTGTAAGTCTTTATTTTCTGCACAGTCAGGGAAGGTAGATCATTTTTGTTTAATGATTTCCATGGTATGTTGCTCGTATTTCAGCATGTGGAACTGACAATTTAATGCTCTAATAGCAAGAGTTGCAGAAGTATATACTTTTTTACCCCATCTGTCTAAGGCTTGAGAATCTCTGTCCGAGGGGGTGGCATTCTTAGCTGTAGTTACATTTATTTCTTTAGGCTCTTGGGAGATGACCTCTGGGTCAGCAGTAGGATTCTTGAAAATAAATTTGTGTGAGTCAGGGACTCTGTAATACCTTCCAGGAGGTAAAGTATCTGGGGTTAGACTGGATTCCATAAAAACATCTACAACATCCAGGATAGGGTGTATCGCTAAGGGCATGTGCTGAGGTAAATCTAAAAATTCCCTGAGTCTCTTTTTGGACTGAGAGTAATCCTGGAATTCCCAATGGAAGTGCTCTCTCAAAGTATGTAGGGTTTCACAAAAAGAAAAATCATTTGGAGGAGAGGCAGAAGGAATGGATTCCTCTGCATCTGAATCCTCATAAGCAGATGAGGGCATGTCTTCATAATCAGAAACGTCAAAGTTGTCGGACTCTTGGTCAGATAAAGGTGCAGAGTACAAGTCTCTTTTTCTTTTAGCAGGAGAAGGCTGGCTACCCCTAATCAGCATGATAAGGTCTTCCACCATTTTAAGCATCTGAGATTGTGGCAAGAAAGTAGGCACGTGAGCTTGGGTCATTGTTTTTCTAGGTGTAGCTCATACTCTGGGCCTTAGAAACTCAGTAATTTTAGAAAGAACTGAAGACGTGAAAGAAGTCGTTGGTTTGTGTCAAATATCGGTAGTGCGAAGAACTTCCTCAGAAGCCGGTGTCTGCACAGTGGCTCCGGACCCATCCAAGGTAGAGACATCAGCAGGTTCTGTAGTCAAAGAAGAGTCTCGCGGCATACTGGACTCCAAACGGGTCTCGGTAGAGGCCTGAGAATCCATCGATGTGGGCATTAGGGGCTGCAAAAACACCTCACAGAGTACGGACGAACTGGCGACTAGCTTAACGGAAGTGTCGTCGGCAGTTATGGACCTGTGCAGTCTGTCTCTGTCTTTATCCTTACATTTTTTTCAGAAGATAGGTAGTTGGATGGCTTATCGAAGCCATTTTGGAATCCAGAGAGCGAAACTATTTAGCTACAATAAGGGCCCAAACACGAATAGTTCGGGCATTGAACAAAGCACAAAACCGGCAACGAGGGACATCGTGGTCTGGGCCTAAACAGGTGATGCAGTAAGAATGGAAATCTCGGTATGGTATTTGCTTTCCACAGGAGAGACAATTGTTAACTTTTTCTGACATCGGTTAGATCAAGATAAAAGGATCCCCAACGGGGTACTTAGCTTTAGAAGACTTCAACTTCAATTTCGGAAATGAAAAACTCAGGTAGCGGCCGACTGGCACTCGTGCAGACTGCTTCTGCTTCGGGCTCCTCGGCAAGAAAGACTGATGTAATAGCATCGGCTGCCTGTTTTTATACCACTGACAACCTGACGTCAGTCCTGGAGCTACAGCAACCAACGCAGAAATACTAAGCCTCTGGTATTCGTGACGACTGAGGGCTACCCCTGGCAGGATAACCCAAGTGTGATGACTGCAACAGTGAAATACGAAGAACATCTGGCAGTCTGAACATTGTACATCTACTCTTCTTCACACAGCTCAGATTTTCCCACTGGAATTCATATTTGCAATGCAGCTTATTGCCATGCATACTTACCCATTTTGTGCACTGGTCTCCACAGATCTTGGATAGTACTATCTATCCTTTAATGTAGTACACAATAATCATTACAGAAGAGTGCATCGTGATGCACATGGACTTTATGTAAGTTATACCACAGAAATTACTATTGCATTTACATACAGGCTGTGTTAATGAGCAGTACACCAATTATGAGTGTCTGTCCCCATGTGTAGTATGCAAGCTGTCTATGAATTCTGCTTGCATATCATAAATAAATAAATAAACAAACAAAATCATCCTGTGTACATTTTATCTAGCAACTTTTTTGCAAGAAGTTTGATTTGACAATAGCAATTATACACTGCCATTAAATGAAACCCTAACTAAAACCACAATAAAAGCACTACTGTTTGCAGGCCTGATCACGTTATTAGTGTTCTTTTTCCAAGGTTCTAAAGTTCCTGTTGTAGAAAATATAGCAAAAATAGAATTAAAAAATAAATAAATAAATGAAAACACTGTCAAGACCACCATTACTTGGAACAGGTTCAGTCTTCATTCTTGTCTTACATCAGGTAAAAATCTAATTATTTTCATAATCTCTGTTGCCTCTAAACAATTGGCTCTTAATTGTTGATAAACATTATCCAGTGTGCCTTGAATCATTAATTTCTGTTAACAAATCACGGGCTAATTTTTCACAAAAAAAAAAGATTTCATGTGCTTTGCTATAACCTTAACAAAGATCCATTCTTTCAAAAGGTCAGGGTCTGTATCCCCAAACTGGCATTTATAGAATATCTTGACCCCCTTAGTGTCATAATACCTATTAAAGCTAAGTCATTCTCAGTATAAGATTTTATACTGTTATAATGTATGCCTTCATTTTTAATAGAAATAGACAGGTCATCAACATGACCTGAAACAGTGACAATTTGCTCAGTGACCCTCCCCAACCCAACAGTATTACTAAAGGGTTTAGTGGTGCTTGTAGGAAATTTTGAAGTCTAGAACTATTGTGTAGATTCAAGTTCTATTTTTTCAGAAGATAGTGAGCAAGTATGTCTTATATCCTACATTGAATTGTTTCTTGGTCATGGCAGGCTCATTATAAAACCACAATAACTCAGAAATGAAGAAATGTCTCACATGGGGAATTCTAGGCCAGGTAAAAAATGTTCAGTAAAACTATACACATGGGTGCAGGAGTTCTTAAAATAGATTTATAAAACCTATATAGGTACCCACGTAAAACAATGAAAATACAGTATTTGCAAATCACAAGATTTCCTGAGCCATCATTTTGTCAGTTTAAAACCAGCATAATTCTATTAGAAGGAACTAAGGCTACCAGTGAAATCACATCAATAACATACCATTTATTAAATGAATTGTAAAAAAATGTACAGTAGCTAAATAAAACTGTTTAGCCTTACAATATTATGCAAAAGTGACTTCATTTAGCTTAATTTATTACAGTTTTTAGCCTGCACTTGCTAAAGAAACACCATCTATGTGTTACTTTACTGCTCTTCGGTTGTTTTAACAGTATTCTGATATTTCCCAACCTCCTCTGTTACTGCAAAAACTGTTCTGAGTTTGCCAAAGTTCTCCTAAATCTGATAAAATATTCCTAAGTTTTGCAAAGCTTTTTGTGTTCTTGAAGTTCTCTAATGTTGTGCACTTTTTTCTGTATTTTGTGAACATTTCTCGGCGTTAGTGAACTTATTTCCAAATATTCCTGATACTGAGGAATTATGACTTCTCTTGTCAAGTATTTGTTACTGCACGAGCTCAAAACAAGTTCATTTTACATTAGGAAGATTCTTTTGCACTTTGGTGGAAACAGAGAGTTGAATTCAACCCACCAACATTGGGAACTGCTGGTGGAAGGCTTATTGTGTTTTAATCTGATTGGCTTGAGTGCTTAACTTTGTAAAAGTCTTTTATCCTGTGGTTCCCCATGGCTTGTATATAAACAAACCTCTCTAGCTAAAAATCTTCTATAGGAAACACTCTACATAGTCTCCCATTGTTCACTGCTGCTTGAAGGGCTGCCAATTTGTGCAGAGGCTAGCATCACTGCAGGCTGTCTAATAGTATACTACTAAACACTCTCACGTTGACCTTTAAGTGACTCTCCCCTACTCCTTCCCATCTACTAAGTATCTGGTATAATGGATAGGTGCTTCCTTGTTATCTCTGTTTCTGGCATGGTGGATATGGGCATCCTAAGACAATGTAGTAACTGCCTTATGTTCACTGACAACCATTTAATTTTAGAGCAGATAAACACAGTGTGTCAGAGACGTAGATACACAATGTCACCAGAGGCAAAGCTGTCATAAACACACAGAAAAACATGCAAACCAGGTTGTTAGCATTACACCCAAAACGCTCGGAACCGGCACTAAGGAAAAAACGTAAACCCACATTTGTGGAGGTACTCACTTGTACTCTACCCATACCTCCAAGACTTCCTGAAAGCATCTTTCAGTGGCCCTGCACACACTCAAAAAAGACAGCTACTCACAAAACACATAACTCTGAAAATTACAGTAGCCCTACTTCCAAGCCTATAAGGCAACACACCACACAACCAACATTCTAGTTACTGGTGATTCCATTGTAAGACATACTGATGCCACCCTTGCCAGGCTAAAGAAGAAGATCACAGTGAGCTGTCTGTCTGGAGCCATGATCTGCCAGATCATGCACACACTTAGGTCTTTAAACTATAAGTGCCAGTATGACATGGTCATAGTCCAATGACCTAAGATGTACCTCACTGGACTATATGAAGAGACACATGATAGAGTTCTCTGAATATATGTCCCACATGGGTATGAATCTAGCCATAAGTAGCATCCTACCTTCACCTTGTGATAATGCCACAGTGCCAGCAAAAATGATTGACATCAACAATTGGCTTAGTTTCTGGTGCCACAACAAGGGGATCCAATATCTGTCAACCTGGCGAGACAAGTTTGACAAACCACAATGCTTTGTCAGAGATGGTTTCCACTTTTCACCACTTGTCTTCCAGATACTGGAAAAATTTTATCTATCCCCATAGTGCCTTTTTTAGGCTGTGTCAAGTTGTTAAACTCTCCAACATAATAAAAATCATTCATGTGCGATCCCCATCATATACTTGCTAGCTACAGATCCCAAAACAGGAATCTGGATAACTCCACCTCCTATCTAAACCTACTGGAATCTTTTAAAATTCAACTTAACAGCATACTTAAGGGTGACCTCAACTACCCCTCCATAAACTAGGAGATGTATATGACCCATAATTCACTTGCTCAGAGGTTTTTGGACTTTGCCAATGAAAACTCCATGTAGCAACAATTTAGCTCCCCAACTAGGGGTACACATATCTTAGACCTAGTACTCATGAGCATGGAGGGATGCTGCTCCCTCCTGTGCATTAAATCCTCCTGGTAAGCTCTGATTACAAAATGAAATCCTTTAGTAGTAAAACCAGCCTGGAACCCCCATCAAACTCCAAAGCTGTTAAGAACTTTGCTAAGGCAAATTACCTCAAACTAAGTAGCATCTTATTAACATTCCAAGCACCTCTGAACCTGGATAAAACTGAGATTCACTGTACAACCACATTCACAGCTGCATAGAGGAGGCAGTACCTGTCCAAGTCAAACCTATGATTACTGGCAAAAATAAACCACCCTGGTGGACTCCTGGCATAAATAGGTTATTCAACAAAAGGAAAACAAATCCTCTCCAAAGCCAAGAAGGAACAGACAAATCAGTGGAAAAAAGACATTCAACAGTCTAAACAAACAAATTAGATTGTTGGCAAATCTGCCAAAGAAAACTATGAGGGAAAGATAGCCTCCCAGGTGAAAGATAACCATAAGGCTTTTTTAAATTATGTTCGTAACATCAGGGAAAACATTCAGCAATGTGCAGGGTTAATCATGACATCAGGAAAAACATTCAGCAATGTGCAGGGTTAATCATGACATCAGGGAAAACATTCAGCAATGTGCAGGGTTAATCGTGACATCAGGGAAAACATTCAGCAATGTGCAGGGTTAATTATGAATGGCAATGGTTAAATTCAGCTTGAAACTATAGCAAACCTGCTGACCTACAAGTTCAGTTCAAACTTCTCCCTCCCATCACCTCCTACTGCACCCCAACAAATACCTGCAACCATCCACCTACCAGTCATTAAGAGGGAACAGGTCCTTACTGTGCTCACTGAAGCCAAAAACACAGCCTTTGTGGGTCTTCACAGCATTTTAAAATGCTTCTTAAATAGCTTAAAACTGAATCTGTCAGGGCCACTAGAAACCCTATTTAAACACAGCCTTGTCCCAGAGGAATGGGGGACTGGCAACAGTTGTCCCTCTGCACAAGGGAGACCCATTAACTGACCCAGGAAACTACAGACCCACGAGGCTGACCAGTCTTACCTGCAAACCCATGGAGAGAATTATCATGAATTGCTCAATAATGACATAGGAACTCTGCAAAAACTGCATCAGACCCAATTTGGATTTGTCAAAGGGAGGTCTTGCCTGCTCAATTTGGAGGTCTTCTTCGAGAAAGTCACCAGAGCCATGGATGAGGGTAAAACTGTACACACCACTTATATAGACCTGGCCAAAGCTTTCAACACAATCCACCATGCGGGGATCATAGATAAATATATTGACTTAGGCATAAACCCCTACATCATCAGATGGATAGCCAACTGGCTCATTGACACAGGAAAACATGTTGTCCGGATAGGTGAATCCACTGCTGATAAGAAATCTGTTACTAGCAGTGTCCCACAGGGCTCAGTGTTGGGCCCCCTCCTGTTTGGTTCTCTTAAGTGAAGGCCAGCGTTGGGGCTTCTGGCTCACCAAGTTCACTGAAGACTGTAAGCAATTATTGAATCTTCAATGTTGACATCCTACAAACAGGCCTAAAAATTACAAATGACTGGTGCCAAAATCCTGGTCTGAGACTAAATTCTAAAAAATGCATAATTGTACCTTCGTTAAATCAGATATACCTACAAATTATAACATTGATATCAAACTCCTAAAAGTAGACTCAGGGGTGAGGGATTTAGGAACACAGATAGACAGCAACCTAAACTTTGACCACCAGGTAGTTACAGTAGTAAGGAAATCCTTCTGTGTGGCTCAACTTATACGTAAAGGCATGGCATCAAGATCAAAGGAAATCATAGTGCCATTGTACTTGGCCTCATCAGGTCTATTATTGAGTACAATGCTCCCTTCTGCATGAACCTAACCAGGCACTTACACCAACTGGAGCAGCTCCAGAGGGTTCTCATTAAAGAAATGCAAAACGTAAGACACATGTCTTATGCAGACAGATTAAAAGCCCTATCTGTTTCCTTTATCTCATGCTGGTAATTGAGAGGGAACT
The DNA here is from genome assembly GCF_019279795.1 of Protopterus annectens. Lineage (NCBI taxonomy): Eukaryota > Metazoa > Chordata > Ceratodontiformes > Protopteridae > Protopterus > Protopterus annectens. The sequence continues at coordinate 300,927,246 of NC_056733.1, forward strand.
TATACCTGACCTACAAGGCATTTTCTGATCCAGCTTTGATGAAATTGTTACATATTGCAAGGAAAATTATACAAGGGTAATGCATTCCATGGACATGAACCTTATTTGTGGCTCTAGCAGAACTTGCTGGAGAGATAGATTTGTATACCAAAGGCTACCTCGCCTATAGAATAAACTTCCCTTCATTGTAAGATGAAGTGCATCCCTCATTATCTTCAAAACAAATTTGGATGAATGGATGGAGAACCATAAATTCACTCCTGAGGTACTGCCCATGTTCCTTATGGACAGAGGCAGTCTGTAAAATGACTCAGGGCTTCAGCACCCAAACAGCCACTACCCTGATAGTACCCCACCCTATATCTGGGGAATTAAGATATAATACTGGGTATTATTGGCTAGGCTTGTAAAGGCTCTTGTGCCATTAGCCTAGTAATCACCTATGAACCTATGAACTTATAATTAGCTCTAAAATGTTTAATAGTGTCACAAAGTTACTGCTAATTATACAAACTCCTGTGATTTAAAATGTTTCAGTGACATTGTGACATTACTTCATGAAGCAATGCCTGCATTAAGTTGCAAGGTCTGGGTATTCACTTAAATTTAAATTCAGTGCTTACAATAGCATCACTACCATGTTTATATGGGGTAATCAGTTTTAAGAGCTGGATTTTAAAGTACTGAATACAGTACTTCTATATTATGTCTGCTTACATCCCTTGCACTAGCACATATTCTAATGTCATTACTGGGATCATGCATGTGATTTATCTGCCTCCTGTTCAGATTTACTTCATAAAATCTAGTGCATTGACACAAGTGGCTATGAGTACCATATTCATTCTATTGTAGTCAGCTTACTATTCGAAATAAAGCAACTGCCCCATATGGGGATGTTTAACTACATCTGTCTGATTAACCCACTTAAAATGAGGGCAGTTCACACAGGAGAAAGTGCATTTTTCATTATTCTTCAATGGTCTCTGCTGAAGGACATAGCTGTAACGTGACTTCTGTTTCAGGGTCTGAGCCTTCTTGAAAATGAGCCTTGACTCTGAGCCTACCAACTCATGCATGGCAGTGGAACTCATTAAAATGTTCCAATTTATTACTTACTGATGAAATGTCATAAAATCTCTTTAATAAGCAATCTAATAGTCCGGACCTGTTACAGGTGGTCTGGCTCATCTAGTTATAGGACTCTCATGCAAATGAGGCTAGCAAGAACTTATTCATTTATTCTGACTCTTGTTTTAAAGCATTGACACCTCATACTGAGAACATTTTCTACTTACAAAATTGTACACCTTTTTTGGAATCAGTACTATGAAACAATGTTTTTCTTTTTCAGTGCAGACTCTAGTCTTGTGCTCATGTGTATAGCTATGGAGATAGCTGTTATTGCCACACATGACAATACTGATTTTTTGTTCTGTGGAAAAGAATTCTATTCATAATACTACTATTAATAATGTTTTACATAACAGACACGCTGGCGCGCGCGCGCGCACACACACACACACACACACACACACACACACACACACACACACACACACACACACACACACACACACACACACACACACACACACACACACACACACACACATTGTGTGCGTCTTGAGGATGACAACTTTATATACAGAAGATGAATGCAGCTGAATTAGTTTATTTGTAGCATACTTGAAAAAAAAACTGGTTATCTGACATATAAGAAAACACTGATACCATTAACATTCTTGATATTTAAGTAGGTAAAGACATGGAAAGAAGTATTTTTAGGAAAAAAGTGGAACGGAATTACTTCTGCAGTTACAGCATGCACCCGATCCTGTTTATAATAGTCAAAGAACTGGGTATACAGGTGGCTATCGGTGAGAAGAAATTTTGTGATGAATTGCCTAGAGTTTGTCATAGTTTTGTGCAAGAAGTTATTTTTAAAATAAAGTGAGAATATCAAAAGGCAAACATGAGCCAGCATGAACACTGCCTGGCAGACCTTATTTTTGTGGAGGTCCCACAACAAGCTGTGATAGGTCACAAAGAAGCTGTCTGGACTTATTCCAATGAGTTTTATGGCATTTCATCAGTAATTAGAAAGAAATGAGCATTTTAATGATTCTCTAGTCCCATGCACGAGTTGGCAGGCTCAGAGCCAAGGCTCATTTTCAAGATGGCTCAAATACTGAAACATCAGTCATGCTACGATAATGTCCTTGAGCACAAACCTTTGGCCTGTAATAAGAAATATGAAATGTAATTTCTGAGTGGCCATTAGTACAAGTTGATTAGTCAGACAGATGCATTTATACATCCCACTGTGGAAAAGTTATTTCACTTTAAACAGTAAACTTACTGTAGTAGAACGACTGAGGTGTAGATAACCTCTTGGATTAATATTACTTGTTTTATTTTGGAAAACCATCAGATGAATGAGTAATTGCAAGCACAAACAAATCAATGACATTAAAAATATGTGGCAATGCAAGTGCTTTGAACAGGCATATAATACAAAATCACAGCCGTCACTGCTTTAAAGTCCATGTGTGAGAGCTGATTTCCTCCATCATAAACACAGTGGAGGTACTGAATTTGATTTTTACCTGGACTGTTACATTACTGGTAGTTGACTATGTAATTCCATTATTAGTCTTCCAGTGTTATTGAAAATGTTTTTCGTGCAGTATTGAATGCTTGCTTCTCTGACATAGATTTCAATTTTAGGGAATATTTTTCCAAATTTTCCCAATATATGGCAGTTATTAAGTCATCAAATTTATTCTTTGTTTTAGGAATGCTAACTAACCCACCAACAAATGATATGAGGTCACAGAAGTTACACAGGGAAAGGAATGTAGTTTTGCTGTAGATGGAGAAGAAGGCCTTTTTAACTCTCTCCTCATAGGTTTTTAACAAATTGCACTGTGTTCTGTAATTCTTAATTGATTTGCAAAGAAGTACATATTCCATGCAGTATGTCATCATAGTAATTGTAATTTCAAGTTTGACATTACCCGTGACCGATATCTGACATTTAACCTAAGTGTTCTTTGGTGAGCCGTACTGTCAGGAAAACAATAGGAAGATGTCAATGAAGAATTTAAGTACATTAGCAGTTGTGGTGTTCATGTTTCAGTCTACACAAAGTAGAGGAATTAAAATGTGTATCAGAATTACCAGTGGATGTTATTTAGATGTTTGTAGCCTTCCAAACTGCAAAGACTGCAGCATAATCATGCATTCTGTCAGGCCTGAAACTACATGTACAGGTATCATGAGAGTTATGGCTTAATATCCATGCAATTGTTCTACAAATCCCTTTAATTTGATTACTCTTGGCTGCTGGAGTAAGACGTTGACATAATACATACAGGTTAAAATTTTAATGAGGGAGGTGAGGTTCTCAGATATTAAAGGTTGTGTTAACTCCTTTTGGAGTAATGAGGTCAGGTGTAGTACTAGTGGTAAGAAACTGCATAATAATGCTGTCATGTTCAACATCAGGAAATTCAGTTTGACTTCAGATACATCCAGAAGGAAAGTGTTTTGTTACATAGAGCTTAATTAATATGGCTTCACTTGTTATAGCTGATGGATTCTGAGGAAAAAGTACACTTGTAAGGTTTGCTCATTATTATTCGATGATGAAGTCACAGACACTTACAAAGACAGCACAATTAAAAATCACTATCTCTAAAGTTAGAGATAGTGTACTGCTGAAAAAGCTGTGTTACAATTTCCATTTTTTTACAAGTCTGGGTGTACGGTGGAATTCACCCCAAAGAAAACAAAACTGTAAACATTTAATTTATTTTTTTGCTTTTTTCATCCCCCAGTTTGTCAAACCTGCAAATGTCAGCAGACAGTGTCAACAAAGTTTTTACTAATGAACTCTCATCTTTTCTAGATGTAAAAGCATTTTGTAAAAAAAGAGTTTCTCTTCCAGCATACTTGTGGGTACACTTCTCCCTGTGGTGGTGGAGTCCAGCTTGGGCACAGACAACATTTATATTGCATGAATCTGGCTGTATTTGAGAATGGAAGATGATAAGAGGTTTGTATAGTTCATTCCAAGCTTGAAATTCAGGATTTTTGTTCTTCACACTTTATGTATTTAGTTTTATTATTTTAAGCTGCTCTTCATTGGTCAGCAAGTATCAGGTGATACTAATAGGGGAGTGGCTGGCATTTGTCTAGGATTTTAGTGTATGTCTCTGCGGCTTAAGATCATTTTTATGTTGTTGATACTCATAAATTATAAGCTTAGATTTACATTGGTTCATATTTTTTTACAAGTCCAATTAATCTTTTTCATTTTATTACTGAGAGCAACAAAAAGCAGCATTTTACTGGATGACCACATAAATAATGTTCAACATTAGATCACGCTTGCAGTAGCCTACTTGGGTTATATACTGCCCAGGATATGACCACTGGCCAGTTTTTAAAGCTTTAGGGCATCATCCATGTGCTCTGTCAGGGACTCAAGCAGAGCTATATAAAAAGTCAGTTTTAGCACACATGACTTATTAGGTCTTCTTGTTTTGTGGTATTTTCTATTACGTGTTATTATTGTTTTATATTTACATGCAGCTATGAGTCTTCAAGGCTGTGTAGATAAGTGCCCTGCTGGGGAAAACCTTCCACAACTTTACTTTTCTGGGGACAACTTGTGTTTTTTTCTGTGAATATTTTATTTTTATGCTGGGAAATATACCTTTTATGTACTGTCATGCCTTGCACGGAGGTTTTATTAGATAAATGCTTGTGTAAAAAAACTATGGAAAAATCTGTTCTTCTACTGATTTCTCTACATATTTTTGTCAAATTAGTGTGTTAGGGGCAGGACATTTTGCTTTAGGGAATATCATTTGATTTTTTACCATAAAAATCCTTATTTTCCTGTCAGGAGATTTACCTACTCTCATAGGGTCCACAACCTATCTTTCAGGCTTCTTTTTTGGGTGGGCTATGGACCTTTCTTCTCAGTTCTTCCTTCTCCTGTCCTCAAACAGAAGAAGAAGAAGAAGAATGCTGCTCAAGGTTCTATGGGTATCAGGCTGACACTTTCAGTGCTTCAGCCACTAATGGGCTACACTGCTGTGGCTGAACTTGACTCTTCAGGCCACTGATTGGTGTCTCTTGGTCCCTCTGGTGTAGCTCTTCAAGAATCCAATAATGTCCAGGTGTTAGTCACATTCTTTGTGGTTATAGGCTTGTCCACAACCGGCGAGGGAGGCCTGCAAATATCAGTCTTAGAGGAAGGAGTGGGTAATTGTCTATTGCATGGCTGGACTAAGATGCCTGATCCCTGGGGTAGTGCCCCTGCAATTAATTAATCTTTTTCCAGGAAATCCCCAAGGAAATGAAGCAACAAATTAAGAATGTTGCTTCTTCTGTTTCTATTACTATGGAAAGGAAAGACTTGCTCGATTTTCTAAGGAGTTCATTTCGGCTTTTAGTTTTTTAGATTCTGTTTTTCCACTTTCTTCAAATAGGAAAAAAAAAAAAAAAAAAAAGAGTTTCCTCTAATTCTGACACTATTGTGAGTCCTCTGCTATTTGACATGTTTTCCTCAGACCTTCAGTCCAACACTGATGGCCTATGATTATCTCAATTTACAGACAATGTTAAATTGGATGTCGTTATTCCATTTTCCACTGACTCACAATTGCTCTAACATAGGTTTGAGTATGTTAAAAACTGATGCATGGAAATGGTCTAAAATTAAATGAGAAAAATCTAGTATAGTTGATTTTAGTAAACAGAACATTTTCATATACCATATAGGTGACACACAATATTGATTTTCCTTCACAAAGTAGAGTCTATGGATAAGCACTTACCGGAGATTGCCCTTGTTGGTAGCATACTTGATGTGATTACAGATATAATTAAACATGCCGTGAGCTGTTGTGCAATCCCGAGCATCAAATACCTGAAACAAACAAAGAAAACCAACATTAAAAACAAGAGAATAGGACACTGTATATTTGTGTTCAGATCACTTACTAATGCATAATCGGTACCATCACTTGTATGTTTTAGCTAGAAATGAATACAAATTCAAAGACTATAAGTCACAAAAAGTTATGTGGCCTGTTCAGTGTTCCATAAATGTATAACTTACTGGAGGATCGTGATAAGAATATAGTCATACCTCTCAACCTCTAAGAGCAAGAAATCTGGACAAAGCCATAAATAAAGGGAGGACAAAGGCCCCAAAATAGAGACACTTTTTAAATATTGCTCTTACAAACTTGAAAACTTGATAGAATAACAAGTTTTGTATTAGCACATATTTTCTGAAGGATATGAAGTCTGAAACTCAAATGTCGGTCATTATTTTCTGACTTAAACACCGAGTGATTTGCCAATGATTTGCTATAAAACCACAATCAGATGAGAAATGAACCAAAAATATGAGGCAAAAATCTGTACAATTGAGAGATATGAATACTGTTTACTTTTCTGGAGTACAAAACATCTTACATAAGGAAAAGAAAAATGGTTTTCTGCAGTGTCAGAAAAAGTGTGAAGCATACATCAGGTGATATTAATCCATAAATGTGAAGCTGAAAAGAATCTAGAAGTTGTAATATTTAAGGGTGTGAAAGTATTTCTAATAAATTGTAGAGCCAACAAAGATATAGGAATAATCTGTCTTTTTATAGTAGATGTTGCAGTGTATTGTATAAGTGCTCTGTAAAATAACTCACCAGAGATTTTGTATTTGCCATTTGTATATTGGTTAACCTCATTCTTCAGTTGCCTTTACTGGCTTATCTATATATGGATTCTACTTTTTATCATCATTGTTAATTTTGATCAGAATTGTTCAGCATGCAAATAAATCATTCTTACATTTTTTAAATAGCATTACCTTGTCATACTGGATCAACATATGTCTTTATCTGACCTTTTATAAGTAAAAATATGTTGTATAAACTGTGTTGGCTTTTTCTGAATTATAGTTTACCAGTTATAAACAACAATGTTTTGTAATCTATATCTGTTTACAGCCTGGTTGTGACTATCCAGGCATGCACTTGGTTTCCATTTAATAATTGCATCTACTTTCATTGTGAAGTAAGAGTTGTACTTGTCAGTTCATATAATACCAAATGTCCCCAAGACTACTGAAGAACTAATGAAATTCCTCACCTGGAGTTTTGACCACTGAATTCTTCCCAGACATCGTGATGCATTTCTCCAGGCATGCTTTGCCCCATAAATTAACTCTGTGTCTCTAAGCTGATAGGTACCTGTAGCTTCAATCTCCTTGGTTACTTCTTCAAGTCGTTCAGTATGGGCTTTAGATCCAAACCTGAAACATGAAATTGTTTAAAACACAAGTAATTAGGCCTCTATGTTACATATTAAAGTTATTAGATAAGACATAGCTAATCTAAGGGACTCATGCAACAACAAAAAAAAAAAATGAAAAAAAAATTAGTGGAATCTCACTTATGCATTTTTTTGCTAATTATTGACATCTGAATTTTAAATGTTGCATTATACTGGGAGTATGGCATAATGGACTCCATAATGAGTTCCAACCATTACAGGACTGTTCTTTGACAGGTTCGCCTAAACATAGTTTAACAGAGTTCTATAAAGTGCTCCTTCTCAATAAAAAACACTATTTACATCAAATTAGGAGTATCACCATCAGGTCAACACTGCAAAATAAACAAATACAGCATTTCTGACAAAGAAAAATATTTAAAACTTTGTGGTGATCTTTGACTGAAAGAGATAATTTAATAAATGATTATTTTAGCACTTTTGTTTACATAGAGTTCAAGAATTAGTTGCAGTAAGTACCAGCTGTAAACAACATATTAAAAGACTTGTTTTATTCACAGAAATTCCACTTGATGTCTTTCTATTATAGTTGCCACATTTTTTGCACTTACAGGAATGCTTCATAACTGCTGGCTAACTAGAGCAGCTGCTACAGAAGTGGCCCTTTATGCCACTACTTAGCCAAAGTGTGGTTAATTCCCACCGGAATAGCAGCATCTGTAATCAAGGACTCTGATTTCTGGTTCTCAAACAAATGAAATGAATCTTGGAATTTTTAATTGATTTTTAAGTATAATTTTCAATCATTATCATGGTTTCATTAAAACTTTGCAGTGCCTTAAACGAATTACAAGATAAAATTGATATGTTAAAACTTGAACATCAAAAAATGAGAAAAATGATAATAAGGCATCATTACAAACAATTAATGACCTACAAAACAAATATTTAGAAATATTAAATCATAAAATCAAAATAAATATGGAAAAAATAAAACTAATTATTCAATAAATCCAAATAAAACTAAGTAAAATAGCTTCTAGAACTAAAATGATAATTAAATGAAATCATATTAGGGAAATATATAGTGACAATAAAAAGAAGAAAGTCGCTGCAATCGAAGACATACTTAATGAGTTCAGAACTCATTACATAAAAATTAATTGTTTTAATCCAAAAATAGACTCGAAAGAATAAATTAAAAAAATTATTAACAAGTGTACAAATTATAGATTAATACAACAACATTTAGAAATAATTAATAAACATATATCTATGATGGAGCTCACAACACAAATACATAAACTAAAAAACAATAAGGCCCCAGGAAATGATGGGATAATTTCAGAATTATAAAAATGGATGCCTAAAAATGTCCTAAAAATTTTATTATGCACATTTCAATCAGTTAAAAACTTATATTCCCCCTTTGGGTAGTATACATTAGTCTCGCCAATTGTAAAATCTGTTAAAGAGCTGACACAATGTATATCATATAGACCTATATCACTATTAAAAGTTGATTATACAGGAATACATCTGATAATATCAAAAGAATGCTAACAATAATTGATTATGCCAACAAAATAAAAGATCAATTAAAATTAGTAAGCTTAGATATTAATTGTGCGTTTGATATAGTCAACTGGGATTATCTATTGCTAGTGTTACAGGAGTGTGATGTTCCTATGGAATTCACATAACGCATAACCAATTTATACGAGAATTCTTTATCTTATATAAAAATAGGCTTTTATATTTCACAATCAATTCCAATTACTAAAGGTACAAAAAAAGGATGCCCTCTTTCAACACTGTTATTTACATTAGTCATGGAATGTTTTGCAAATTTCATAAGAGAAAGTCTAGATATTAAAGGAGTTCAATTGGGACATAATTTAAATTCAAAAATACTTTTCTTTGCAGACAATATATTATTAACATTAACAGATAATAATAATATGCATAGTTTCTTATTTAGAGCTATTAAAACATAGTCTAAATCAGGTCTTATATTTAATGAAGACAAAACAAATATTGTATGTATTAATTCTAACTATACAGATATACAACAATGATATGTTAAATATCTAGTAGCTAATGACAAAATAAATTATCTTGGCATTGATTTAACAAAAATATTAAGAAGATAATTAATATAAACTTTAGTAATGTTCTAGACAATATAAAAAAAACTTACAAACCCTTGGAATAAATTATTTTATACAGTTGAAGAAAGATACATAATTATAACAATGGTTATATTACTCAAAATATTGTATATAGTTCAATCTCTGTCTCTCCCTATTACAAATCATTTTACAAAACAATTTAATACTCTCATACTTAAATTTCTTTGGTATTCAAATAGACCTATATTAGTAATTAAACATCATCAATGTAGCTGGTCCAGTGGAGGAATGGACTTACTTAACATTGAAATATATTCCACCTCAGCTGTCATAAAGACAGTTACTTTATGGACCAATAAAAGTTACACAGCCAAGTGGAAAGACATACAAAGATACATAATGCTAGAGAATAGCCAAATAAACTGTACATCTTATAATAAGATAAACAATAATAATTTTATATGGCTTTTAAATGAATCTTTACTAGGATCTCTAAATGTAACAATACATTTGCCATATATCACAATGATACTTACTAGATTTAAAAATCTTATTCTTAGACATCCAGATTACAAGGCATAGATCTTCTTAATTTTTCCCATTGCATACACACAAAATAATATCAACACATTTAACATATTTACAATGGACAAATTCAAAGGAAAACAATTACTATTCTGGTTTCAACTAATGGAAAAAGAAAATATACATTCACTTGATTTTATATTAAACAAATTTAATTTAAACAGGGAGTTATGGATTGACTTACAAAACTGCAGATTTGCCATAGAAAGTAGATTATCCCTGATGCAAACATCTGTTAAGAAGGAGATTTCAAAACTTATTGAATACCTGATATTATCAATTCATCATAATCCCCCTGAGAGAAATTTATAAGAGTACAACAACTAAAACAGATTTCTGTCAGGATAATTATTGGGATTATTTTATAGCTGTAAATACTATCCTCAAAGTAAATCAGAGAAAAAATAATACTTGCATCCTCTTTTCAAACCACGAGATCACTAAGATGGATTTTTTTTCCTGGAAATTTTTGCATAAAGTCTTTATTACACCACATAGAATGGAGCTGTAATCTAAATGTCATAGCTAACTGCCAACATATGACTTGTGATTATGATGTAATTAAACCCTTTTGGCATAATATTAATTATTTTCTACAGTCTCTTTTCAATGATAATTTCCATTTAAGTAATTCATTGATTTTTGTTCAATGCCCCTATCCCTCCAAGTATTAAGAACATTGATTTTCCCCTTCTTTTGTCCCTTTTAACAATTGCAAGAAAAGTGATAACAAGAAATTGGACAAGTAATACAAGCCTAACTCTCAGAGAATTCTACAATATGGTAAATGAAACTTGTCAAATGGAGATTTCAACAGTCAAAGAAAGAATCACTAGACAGAACTCTGCATTAAACTCATGGATGATGCTCAAGAGATTATTGAACAAGAAAACATCAAGTTGATTTTCTTTACTTTCAGGAATTTCTTATGTAATTGTTCTGATTTACTAGATTAATCAATAGACACCTTGTAAATAGTTAGTATGTTAGTTTTTTGTTTGGTTATAATTGTTTATATCTATTACAAGTGATTTTTTTCTTACTATGTATTTCTATATTATTTATGTAAAAAAGTTAATAAAAACATAAAAAAAAGCTTTGCAGTGCATTAATGTATATATACACATAAATACATATGTGTGGGTGGTAATATACATATATATCTATATCTATCTATATCTATCTATCTATATATATATATATATATATATATATATATATATATATATATATATTTATGGGTTTCCTATGTTAGACCGACAGCTCGGAAGATCGACACGCAAAACACCGACGCCAGAAGACCGACGAAGTAGATGACTGACAAGTCGTAATCCCAACAGCAAAAACACCGATAGGGGTAACTTGTGAGCATGACCCGGTAAGTGTGCTATAGTGAGGGAGTTAGAGTTAGAGTGCGGGTAAGGTAAGTGTGCAATAGTGAGGGACTTAGGGTTAGTGTGCGGGTAAGGTAAGTGTGGGATAGTGAGGGACGTAGGGTTAGGGTGCGGGTAATGTAAGTGTGCGATAGGGAGTTAGGGTTAGGGTGTGGGTAAGGTAAGTGTGCGATAGTGAGGGACATAGGGTTAGGGTGCGGGTAAGGTAAGTGTGGGATAGTGAGGGATTTAGGGTTAGGGTGCGGGTAAGGTAAGTGTGCGGTAGTGTCGGACCTTAGGGTTAGGGTTTGGGTTAAGCTTAGTGCATAGATAGTTTT